>NC_088870.1:6777533-7077533 GCF_032884065.1 Artemia franciscana | reverse complement strand
AAACGATGAGGGGGGCCATGATGCCAGAAAAAATTAATTTTGCTGGGGGGAGTACTTAGACCAGCGTTGGGCGGATTTCCTCTCCATCATTGTTGATAGACATGGCTGGAAAATAATTCAGTAAGAAGTATACGGGTGATTAACTTCAGAAGCTAGGGCGGATCAGGTTGTTTGAAAAACGAATGATTCAAAAATGTTTTTTTTTTTATGCCAGGATATAAAAACTTCCGGTAAACTTATGCATTTTATTGGACATTGGGGATGACTCTCCCCCGCTCTGCATGAAAGTAATATACTTTTAAACTTGAAAAAATAATGTAAAAACATCTTCTAGATTTCTATCGGCCTGTAAGATTACACATTGTCTCAACAGAACAGTAATGGGGGGATGTAGGGGATCCAAAGAATTTTAAGAAGACAGTGATGCATAAAAATGAGAAATTGTGAGTTAGTATAGGGCCGAATTTCGGAGAGAAAAAATAACAGCGCATTAATATACCCTAAAATCTGATGTATAGCCTTGAAACGTTTTAATTTCGAACGAATTTGGTCCTTTAGTCCCGTAAAAATCCACGGAACTTAATATTCTTTTACTTCTGACAAAGAATCAAACGCAAGAATAATTTTTCGTGGGGAGGGGGCAACAACGTATCCAGGATTTTTTTCTGAGGAGGTTTTACAGAAAAACTTAAAATGTACCAAAAATTTGTTTAAATTCATTTTCGTCACGTTTTTACGAGTCAGACGAACATTTCAGATGGGATCAAACCTCCAAGAGACGGTAGCAAAATACTAATTTTAAGATTTGGCGGGGCCCAGGAGTCTAGCCCTCCCCCAACTTTAACATATTTTTTCGTGGGGGAGGGGGCAACACCGTATCCAGGTTTTTTCAGAGGGGGTTTTAGAGAAAAATTTAAAAATTAAAAATTTGTTTATATTCATTTTTGTCACGTTTCTACGAGTCAGACGAGCATTTCAGGGGGGGGTCAAACCTCCAAGAGACGGTAGCAAAAACCTAATTCTAAGATTTAGCGGGGCCCAGGAGTCTAGCCCTCCCCCAATTTTAACATATTTTACGTCTTCTCTGTTTTCCTTTTTTGTGTGTGTGTGTTTTTTTTTATTCGGACAAGTTTCTTCTGATTTCGTACAGTCTTACTTTGAAGAACTAGGACAGATGGATGATTGAAGCTACGTCAAGTTACCACATTTTACACGCACCTTCAAGCAGAAAGGACGATATTTTTAAGCTTCTTGCCAAAATTCCAGGACGGGCGCTCTTTTAGGCACGAACAAAAGTGACATAATTATTTTTACACGCTTGGTACAATAAATTAGAAGGACGATCAACTTAGATCGTTTACGATCGTAGCGCCGATGACAAACACAAATTAAGCCGTAAAAATCGATGGTCGCTTATACATTCTTCATACTGAGTTAGGATATGAATTCCAGTAAATTAATACAAACAATATTGGTACTGTACATGGTTTCGGGCATAGTATGTGACATAAATATGCTTTACATTCAAGACCACCATGGGGGGGGGGGGGGCAGCCCCCAACAAGAAGTGACCAAGTTTTGTAGAAGCGCAAATCTTGCTAAATATACCCCCTTTTCGGCAAAACCAAACAACCGAAATAAAAGCCCAAACCTTGCCCCAAGAAAAAAAAACATTTAAACACAACCCAAAAAATGTTGCCGGCATCTTTCATTACATTCGCAGAACTAAGAGATTTAAGGGAATTAGGGATTTTGGCGGTGGGAGGGCTAGTGACTCATAAACATCGTGCTTTAATACACAAGACAATGTTTTTCGTGTTTTAAAACACAAAACAAGGGGAAAATATATCTTATTATTTGATAGTGTCTCTCACTGTCCCACCTCCTTTCCTTTCATATCAGTTACCACATTAGTTCAAATATTTTCTGCAAGGAGATACTTTCAATATTATCTTATTTACAGTCACCTCGGTTATTTTTCAAGTTATACAGTCTTTTTAGCTTTTTATTAATCTTGTGCACCAACCGTCATTTGGCTCAACCGGCTTTCAGTTGCTTTCCTCTACACGCCCTACTCTACTCTGTAAATATTATACCGTATACATTTTCAGTGCAACCGATATTTAAATTTAGCCCGGAAGATTATTTATCTAAAGGAATTGCCCGTGATGATGATTCCCCTATGACCCGTTGTAACCCCTATAACCCCAAAAATAATATTTATCTGCGTGTGCCATATAAGTTTTCGTCAATAAAGAATGACCAATGTTTGTATTTACGTTCTTGGAATATCCATGTAACATCAAGTTACCTAGATATACTCCAGTTACTAGATGGTTTTTGCTTCCCAGTTCGATGTGGTAGGACTGTTTGGAACGTTTTTGTGTATGAATCAGTCTCTTTCGCTTTATTCATTTCCAGGGTACAACCTACATGTCAAAAATCGTACTTCACTAGGCCAAGGTGGTATTGCACTTTTGGTGAAGAAAGGGGTCAGGAGTGGTATAAGGGATGATCTTAGCATATGGAGAGAAGGTAAGGTGGAAATTTTTTCAGTAGATATGGAAATTAATAGCCAAATTTTTTTAATTAGTATGGTATATAAGCCTCCTAGCGCTCACTTGGGTGAGTATACTGATGTATTCAACGAGCTCCTTGATAAAAGCCGCGAATGGTGTTAGTCATATAGTGATGGGAGATTTTAATCTTAATCTATTGGATCTATCTAGTCAAAATGGTGATTTCTTGAATTCTATGATAACAAATGATTTATATCCTTTTCGTCAATTTTCCAACGAGAATCACGAGCCAATTTGCAACGATCATTGACAATGTACTTGTTCGTTTAATTGATTTGAATCGGAGTTTTTCCGATCTGATCATGTTTCCTGGGTCTGATCATCTACTCTCAGCTACAATTTGTTGTAGTTTTAAACGAGTCAAGAAAAAAAAATTAGATTTCGGCTGACCAAAAAAGAAAATCTCCTGAAGTATTCAGAAGAAGTGAGTGTAACAGACTGGAGTCAATTGTTTGAAGAGAAAGAATGCCCTACTAAAGCCCTGGATTGTCTGATGGAAGTCATTAGCCCTATTTATGAAAGGACGTGTATAGTAAAAGTTTTTAAATCAAAGAAGCTTGTTCCCCGTAAACCATGGACAGAGGAGATAATTGACCAAATAGAATTAAGAGATCGGCTGAAACACATTTGGATTTCAAAAGAGATAAGTCTTTTATTTTATTTACGAAGCAAAAAAATCTGGTGAATAAACTGAGGAGAAAAGCAAAATCTGATTATTATGGAAATAAGTTGGAGGAAAGTAAAGGTAATATGAAAGAAACGTAGAATATTTTAAACGAGATCATGGGTAGTAAAGGAAAAGAGACCACGGCAGACATTAATTTGGAAGGATGTAACCGTTGTGATTCAACTGAAATTGTAAATAAGTTTGCTACTTTTTTCGTGAATATTGGCTCCGAGGTGCAATCTAGTGTTAGCAATAAATATATTGGAATGAACTGCAATACTATTAATGGCGTCCGTGGTGAAACATCAAATGTAGAATTTCAGCCGTGCACGAGCAAGAAGTGCGTAAAGTTGTGCAGTCACTTAAGTCTAATTCTGCCGGTGTAGATGGTTTGTCTCTTCGAGCCCTTAAAGCGATTTTAGTACATATTCTTCCCTGTCTAGTTTTTATCATTAATCTTTCCCTAGAAAAGGGAAGTTTTCCGGTACAGTTCAAGGTGGCAAAGTTCATTCCATTTCGCAAAGGTGGTCGTAAGGCAGATATACAAAACTGGGGACCCACATCAATTCTACCTGTCTTTTCAAAGATACTGGAGAAAGTCGTACACAAACGGCTCTATAATTTCCTTCATATGGATAGGCTTTTGAGTTAGACAGAGTTTGGGTTTCATAAGGGTCATCCCACGACGCACGCCTTACAGCATCTAGTTCAAGTGTCAACTGTGCGTTAAACTCAGGTAACGTACCTATGTCTATTTTCATTGACATTAGAAAAGCGTTGGACACGGTTGACTACCAAGTATTGCTTCATCGAATGAGAGGTCTTGCAATAAATGGAGTTTATCTAAGATGGTTTGAGAGCTATCTTTACGGTAGGTCCCTTAAAGTCGTTTTAAATGATGTAGTCTCATCGTTGTTGACGGAAACGCCAAATCGACGCCATATGCGCCATTAATGGCTCTGAAGGATATTTACCCTATCGCCCCTCAAACCAAATTGTTGGTTACGTTCATGACTAGGTTTCATCATACTTTGTTAGAAGGTAGACTCCACTAGGAAGGAGAGGAGGTCTGCAATAGCCCTATGGGGAACAAGAAGGTATTTAAAAAAAAAAAATCAAAAATAAAGCGTGAAAAATAATCCTATTTAAATCCTGTTACATAAGAAAAACAATTGGTAGTACTTCCCCCTGGAAAAATTTAATGTTTTCGCTGTGCGATTTTGACGAAAGCATCTCTTACACTTAAACTGAATATACAGCATAATAAAAAAGAGTTGTGACGGAAAAGCCCAATTACGCCACGGCTTAATTGATGAACATACTCATAGTCGATATTTCATAGTCAATATTTCATAGATTCATAGTCGATATTTCATAGTCGATATTTCATAGATTCATAGTCGATATTTCATAGATATTTCATAGTCAATATTTCATAGATTTTCATAGTTGTGAATTGCTCCAACTTTTAGGTTCAGACTGTCAGTTTCCTGTCTACAGCCGCTAGCATCGCTACCGCGCATTATGTCCCAAAAATAAATCGAGTTTTCGTAACTGCATTGGTATCTAAGCTGTGGTTCCACGTTACGTTTTGATTTTGAAAATAGCAAATTCAAAAAAATAAACTTGCCATCTATATTCCATTGGAGCTTATTTGGATTATCCATTGGAGCAGTCGATATTTCATAGATTCTAGGTTTTGGCAGAGGACAGACACCGTTCTACGTTTTGTTAGAAAGCACTTCGATGAAAAAACAAACCCCAAAAGGAATGAAGAAACAACAGACGCGTTCAAATACCTATCAACAGAAGGAAGAGATAGCAAATATTTTAGAACACTTAGAAAATATTTTGGCCATCCAGTTTACTCGACACAAACTTGTCAAACAAAGGGACATCTATGTAACATTTCCGTGGAAAACAGTCATATGAAAACAAACGATTCATCTTTGCGCACATGAAACATGAGGAGCCAATCTATAGACTCAATTAGGCCTAGTGCCAATATAAATTTCCTATTTATCTTCCTCTCTCTCTTAGAAAAGAGGAAATGGAAGCAATTTAGACTCATATCCAAGTCTCAAGTAAAAACACCTTTGATAATATATATATTGTATTGGGTTTGCCCACACTACTGGCAGTGGGCCGGGAGGGACCCCTCCCCCCAGAATTTTTCTGGTGCCCTCATTCCTTGTTTTTTCTAAATTTCATTTTTTTAAATTTTTTTTTTAATTTTTGGCGCCCTTGTCACATTGGAGCCCCCCAAAATATTTCTTAATGGCGCCCTTGTCAAATTCCCCCCAGACTTAGCTCTAGATCCGCCCCTGGCCCACACAGTAAAGACAATTTTTACAGCCTTTAAATATCACCCTGCTTTTTCTTTTCCATCTTCACTTTTAGCCTTATTGTATTCCAAATCTATTCTGAGGTTAATCAAGTGGCGCACGCATCTGCTAATCATCGCCAAACTCGTCATAAAGTTTAGTTCTCACAGAGCGCGAACATTGCATCGCCTAACAAAAATTGCTTGATAAAGCCCATAAAAGACCTTACGAAGCCAAAAAAAATCGCTTAGCCACGCTTCAACTTAAAGTTGAAAAAATCGTATAGCAGTGCGATATTATTAAGAAAAAAGTGAAATGAGATTTGAAAATTAACAACAGGCATTAGATTGTATCCTGTATTGTATGAAAAATGCACAAAGAAAACAAGGACCTCATGTGAGTAAAAAAAAATAAAAAATGCAGGGAAGGAGATGACAAAAAAACTTTATGAATCAGACAAAATGGGGTTGGTATTTGTGCAATTTTTCAATGAGTAGCTTAGCTCCAACAAATATCACAAGCTATTTGCTTGTAAGTAAAGTTAGTAGTCACCTTTTATAAGGAAAGTAAGGGCACAAACAGAAGCACAAAGTATTCTCATTTTTTTTCATCATCTCTTGAAGCGAAAAAAATCGCCTTCAGTGAGAATTGCCAAGCGACTTTCGTTTCGTTCCATCACCAGCAATTTTTTTCGCGCTCTGTCAAAACTTAGCTTAAGAAACAGAGGCATGTATTTGGCAATCCTCGTTAAACTGTAATTTAACGTTTTGTTCTCACCAACTGCAAAATCGAAATAACGAAGTGGCTTCGCACTGAGCTGCCAAAATGTTGTTTTTCCAACTTTCGTTGTAGTCACGAAACACGAACCAGAGTTTATATTTCGTTTACGAGCTGCTAAGCTTTATCGAAAAATTAGAAAATAAATGCTCAAACGACTCGCATGTAACTTCCCAAGGGACTAAATTTATCGAGCAATAACGATTTGTAATCTTAACTTGCGTCGTATAATGCGTTGTAGTGGCGTTGCGTTATTATTAAATAGCGTTCAGACTTGTTGAAGTAGGAACAAATATGCAAGTATCACACTCAAACCAGTTTCTCCAACCCCGTCGGAACACCAGCTTTGCTCGCCAATCCCCAATTTTTACTTCTGGGAATTCCCTTCCCAAAGTTTTGGAAATTCCCTTCCCAAAACTTAAAAAAAAAATTTTGAGAGCTTCTCGTCCCTTAAAATAAAAATTTGAACATTTTGAAATTTTCCTCTCGTACTTATTTCCAAATTTATCTTTATTTAGGGTCTTATGCTTACTTAGGTCTGAACTAAGCTACCCTTGATTTTATTGGGTATCTCCTGTGATAGTCAATATACCTTCGGTTAAACTTAGATTTGAAGAACCTCATGGAATAATTGATACGGACTCGTTTGTAGCAAACCATAATAATTTCATAAAATTAAAACAAATTAAATAATAATTATTAAGATTATTAAATAATTTAAATAATAAACAAAAAATATTTAAAACATACATTATAATTTCATTAATGAACTGAAAACAATTCGAGTTTTAATTTATATAAATTTGGAGCTTTTCTAGGAGTTAAAATTTGAAAACTAAAAGTTTTCTTAGAAGTTAACTTGAAAACAAGTAGTTATTAGTTTCTAGTACAGATTTAAAAAGTTGCAATCAAAAGGGGGGAGGCGGCAAAACTAGAAAAGTCCATTTTAGGTCAGTATTTATTGGCTCAAAATGGTTCTTCTAGCCATTCTTTCAGAGCAATTTTATGCCAGCCAACAGCTTTGCTATTACAATACGTATATGGCACTTCGTACAGCCAAAAGTCAAATTGTAAATGTAAAAAAAGGAAATAAAAAAAGATTTATAGTAAATAAAGTAAATAAAGACAGTAAATAAAAAAGATATAGTAAATAAAGTAAATAAAGACAGAAAATAAAAAAAGATTATGCTGCATTGAAGCTATACAGAACAAAAACAAGAGCTAAGAGCTCATATGGCACTTGTGACGAGGCGAGAAAAGCTAAGAGCCAAGAGATCATATGGTAAGAGCTCTAACAAAATTCTATGAATCAATAGATTGATTTAAAAAGGAAAATAAGAGGCTTAATGCCAGTCAGGATTTAAAATAAGAGCTCTGAGTCACGATGTCCTTCTAAATATCATTCATTAAGATCCGATCACCCACTCGTAAGTTATAAATACCAAACATTTTATAATTTTTCCTCTCCCTTTAGCCCCCCAAATGGTCGAATCTGGGAAAACAACTTTATCAAGTCAAATTGCGCAGCTCCCTGACACGCCAACCAATTTTCATCGTCCTAGCACGTCCAGAAGCACCAAACTCGCCAAATCACTGAACCCCTCCCCCCAACTCCCCCAAAGAATCCAGTACGATTCTGTCAATCACGTATCAAGGACATTTGTTTATTCTATCCACCAAGCTTCATCCCGATTCCTCCACTCCAATTGTTTTTCCAAGATTTCCCCCTCCAACTCCCCCCGATGTCAAAAGATCTGGTCGGGATTTGAAATAAGAGCTCTGAAACATGAATTCCTTCTAAAAATCAAATTTCATTAAGATCCGATCATCTATTCGTAAGATAAAAATACCCCAATTTTCACGTTTTCCAAGAATTCCGGTTTCCCCCTCCAACTCCCCCCAATGTCACAGGATCTGGTCGGAATTTAAAATTAGAACTTTAAAGCACAAGATCCTTCTAAATATCAAATTTCATTAAGATCTGGTCACCCTTTCGTAAGTTACAAATACCTCAATTTTCAAAATTACCCCCCCCCCCCCAATTCCATCAAAGAGAGCAGATCCGGTCCGGTTATGTCAGTCACGTATCTTAGACAGGTTTCTATCCTTCCCATCCAGTTTCATCCTGATCTCACCGCTTTAAGTATTTTCTAGGATTTACGGTTCCCCCCAACTGCCCCCCCCCCCAGTTACCCTTGATCCGGTTGAAATTTAAAATAAGAGATCTGAGTTACGAGGTCCTTCTAAATATGAAGTTTCATGAAGATCCGATCACTCCTTCGTAAGTTCAAAATACGTAATTTTTTCTTATTTTTCAGAATTAACCCCCACCTCCCAATAGAGCGGATCCGTTCCAATTATGTCAATCACGTATGTAAGACTTCTGCTTATTTTTTCCACCAAGTTTCATCCCGATCCCTCCAATCTAAGTGTTTTCCATGATTTAGGTTCTCCCACCCCAAACATCCCCCAATGTCACCAGATCCGGTCAGGATTTAAAATAAGACCTTTGAGACACGATGTCCTTCTAAATATCAAATTTCATTAAGATCCGATCACCCGTTCGTAAGTTATATATACCTCATTTTTTCTAATTTTTCAGAATTAATCCCTCCCCCAACTACCCCAAAGAGAGCGGATCCGTTGCGTTTATGTCAGTCATCTATCTAGGACTTGTGTTTATTTTTCCCACCAAGTTTCATCCCGATCCCTCCACTCTAAGTGTTTTCCAAGTTTTAGGTTTCCCCCTCCCAGCTCCCCCCCCCCCCCCCAATGTCATCAGATCCGGTCGGGATTAAAAATAAGAGCTCTAAGACACGATATCCTTCTAAATATCAAATTTCATTGAGATCCGATCACCCGTTCGTAAGTTAAAAATACCTCATTTTTTCTATTTTTTCAGAATATTTTTTTGATACACTTTCCAAATTTCATCGTCCTAGCTTACCTGGAAGTGCCTAAAGTAGCAAAACCGGGACCGACAGACAGACAGACCGACAGAATTTGCGATTGCTATATGTCACTTGGTTAATACCAAGTGCCATAACAATATAGAAGAAAATACGGGAAATATTGCAAGCTCCATCATAATAATAATAACCCAAAAGCAGGCCGTATGTAAAAGATGATTATCGTGTCCGTTAGCAAAGTCAGCTGGCCCATCTAAACTTGAAGGACCGGCTAAATATTTCCAAAACCAAGTTTTTATTAGCAATAAATGAGTAAAGAGCAAATAAACTGTTCTGGGTCCCTTGTTTGAGACAACAGATGTCAGTTTAAAGTTTGTTCCTATTATATAAACAATCCCAGTTTTAGATTCCCTTACCGAGCTTACTTGAAGCCATGACAAAGCACCTCCAGCCTAGAATATAATAGGAACAGTCTAGAATAGTCTAGGAGCAGTGTAGAACAAGAAAAGTATTCAAGAAGAGTGGAAACGCTTTGGAACACCTTTTATCAATCTTTTTAGGGTTATAACCCCCCTTCCCAGTCACTAAATCACCCACATTATCTCATTTCTTATTGACTGAGTTATTGATCTATTATTGCTTTTTCAATTTTTATACCTTTACTTTTATCAGCAAGAAGCTCTTTTGTACATAAATTTCAGTTTTTCATGAACCACGAAGCCCCCTTTTCAATGTGATCCCTTGGAGATTTACGTTGTCCATGGGAGTACGGGTTCAAATCCCAGTGTTGCAAAAAAAAATCCCAAGTCCTAGCTTAGAGTGAGGGTCAGTGGCCTGACTCTGCAGCCTCTGTCGCTTGGGGTGTGGAGGCAATGGACCTTTGAGGCCTGATTCTTAATCCAGTTGGGTTTGACCCATCATAATATTATACCCCTGGGTATAATAGCAATAATGGAAATTGTTTTGAAAGGCCACTAAAATATAAACAAAGAAACGATAACGAAATACTAATGTTATACAAAATAAACCGAAAAATGAAGAGGTTGAAAATACATATGTCAAAATTAAAAGACATCATGAAACAGTTGAATGATTCAACTGAATGATAAATTTGCCAAAGGCAATTAGTTCCATTGGGTTCTCTTTTGACGTATTTTCACAGGCAAAAATTATCCCCTATTTTTGCAAAGAAAAATATCCTATCCGGCTAACTAATGCTCCAAGTTAAGGATGCTGAGCGACAAATCTAGACAGACAAATAAATACAAACAAATATCTCATGTCTTAAAACCTGATTGGTTCGTTTGCAAGACATATTAAGGCAATAAAATGAACGAGAAGTGTTCGACAACATTTTTTATGACTACTCTCTATTTCTCTGTCTTCAAATCCTTTAAAAATTAATAAAATGGAATACCTTTGGACAACCAAACTCTTCCTAGTGAAATATCTGGTTAGTTTTAATTAGGAAAAATGCAATAAACTTGTTTGATCTTTTTCACAATTAAATATTTTTAGATCACCCTGATCTCATTCCCGAGACTCTAGTGTTGCCTCTTTGGCAAAAATTCTACAGGAAAAATGGAAAAAAAAACTTTTCCTCCTAATTTCCGAGCACGCTGCCAGGATTGCATAAATAATACAAGTTTTTCATTATCTACTCCAGTACATCCTTCTAATTTGATTAGGTCTACCTTCACGATCATGATTTAAAAATTTAATTAAATACTTAATAATACAGGATTGCATAAATAATAATAGTAATAATACAGTAATAATAATAATAATAAATAATAATAATTATTATAGTAATAATAATAATAATAAACAGTAATAAACAGTAATAGTAATAATAATAAATAATAATAGTAATAATGGTAATAATTGCATAAATGCATAAATAATAATACAGGATTAAATAATAATAATAGGATTGCATAAATAAATAATACAAGTTTTTCAGGATCTACTCCAGTACATCCTTTTAATTTGATTAGGTCTGCCTTCATGATCATGATTTAAAATATTTAATTAAATACCAACATACAAAGGGGATAGGGAGTGAGGTCTGTTCAAGATTCCCTCAGGAAATTCGTGTAAGAATATGGAACTAGGGATTCAGATGTCGTCCCACAGCCCTAAAACTGCAGGGGTTGTTATATAGGTGTAATCCAATATTCCAACACCAGTTAATATGAGACCCCTGGAAGCCAAGATAATGAGTGATCGAACTTGACTCTAAAACATGGGAACTTGGAAAGGTTGAGGAAGATTTGTAAAATTTGTAAAAAAAAAAAAAAAAAAAAAAAAAAAATTAATTTTTTTTTTAATTTTAAAAATTAAGATGTGTAAAAAAAAATACAGAATTGTCTTGGGTACTCGTTTAATAGACCGTGTATTTAACAATAAGCCTTATAAAAAGTGATGTTCAACCACACTTTCTAGGGCTTTCTAGGGCTACCATGTTTTACGGACGAAGGGAGACATATTGCCAAACATTGTGCTCTTTGGCCATCCACGTGAGGTCAAACGAAATACAAGTCACCCTGAATGGGGTGCGAGGAGGTCATAAGCAAGACTTTAAGGGAAATTGGACCTTTATGGGAGATAATAAAGAGTAAAGCTTTGAATAGATTAGAGGAACGTGCACAGTTGTGTTGCTCGGCTTGGTATTATAGCTGCTAATAGTCATATTAAGCGGAAAATGTTTTAAGAATCAAAGAGACCCAACCAAATTCAGTTCGGCCCACAGCAGAGACGCCAAGAAGGACAGCAGAAAAACTGGAGGATCAGATCCTGAACCAATTGGGGGGTTAAGAAAGTCGGTCACAGATGGACAACCCAATGGTTGGCAGCAGACCGCACTGCATAGTTCCAGACAGGTCTCGAAGATCATTGATGCCGGGTAAGGTGGAAACGCCTGATTCCCGCCACAAGTAACTAAACTTAGTTCCGCCATTGTGTCCAATAAAATACTGCATGTTTACGTCATAGAATTTGTTTTTCGGAACACAAAGCCTCCTCCTTCTTAAGGGAGCCTTCAATCCTAGACAATCCCTTGAACTTCTGGCTCATTTGCACTTATATTTAAGTATATCCATGCGGCAATTTTTGGCAAGAGAAATAGCTACGCTTGACTCATTTAAGAGGACAGTTTAAATGACATCATCTATTTAAATCAGTCAGCTCTAATACACTTTTGACAAGCGTGGTGAACAGGCGAGTCCGCATCTGTTCACACGAGAATTTTTTTTTTTGAATCGCCAACCAAAATAAAAAAAAAAATGCTTTTAAATTTGGACCAATCACTTTCACATGTGTATCGTCAGAGGTTATTATATATCGCTAGGATATGGGACCTTTTTATGATTCCCTCAAATCGGTCGAACTTGTTAAAGGAATTTGCTTCTCTAGCATTTTTTTTTTTCAAATTTTCCCTTGCGATTCATTTCCCTATTGTACTTATTTTACATGCTGCGCTACAAACGGACGTACCATGTTAAAGAACGCGCGTCAGAAGTTCCCCGCCGTACGATGTACTATGACCCCAAGACAGCTCAAGGTCAAGAGAAAGGCTGGGCGGCCCAGATTCAGACTCCGCTGAGATTACAAATAAGATTTTGTGCGATTGCTAGTGCGGTGGTCAGAGGAGACGCTCTAAACACAAAAGGCTGAGGAGTATTCAATAGCGTGTCGGCCTCAGGCAGCTTAGCGTTGAGACGATTTTGTAATTATAGTAAAGCAAATTATGTATACTTAATAGCATAATTCAGTGTTGGGCGATCCACAGAAAATGGTAAAATTCTTACACAGACTTTCCAAGTCAAAATAACAAAAAAGGCCGTTGTTACCACATTTCAAGAGGGATCACCCTCCCTCCGAGCATATTCAAGGGAAATTCCTTCTTCCCCACGGAAATTTCACCCTGCGTATTAATAAGAATCACGTTTTTAAACTTAAAACTATTTGAAAAATTTTCCTCGGAGAATACCCCACTCTCCTCCTGGAAGATCCTCTCGCTTACAATTTTCTCCGGAAAACCCACTAAAGATTAAAATAGACAATTCTACCATAATTTTACAGCTAATAACTGGTACAATCAGATTTCCTCTTATTCTGCAAAACTTCTAGAACTAAATGAATTTCCACCTCAGAATTTAATTAGCAAGTTGTTTCTTATAAAAACCGACCTGTTGTAAAAAAAAATATATATATATATATATATATATATATAACTTGAGCAGTTGTTGCTTGAAGCACCAAGGACAGTGAAAAAGATATTTGATGATTTGAACTAAAGGGAAACTTCCACAACCATATATATCTTGAAAAATTGGACAATGGGAAATCCAGTTTTTAATGAAAAAGGCTATTCTATACACAGTAATGCAATTTTTGTTAGTAGCGGGCGCCAAATTTAAATAAAACAAATGTGGTTGTAAAATCAGCAAGAATAAGCTAAAAAAATACGGCACCAAACTGCTTAAGAAAGCGTAGCATTTCTTTGAAGTTTAGTTGTGTTTGGGATCAACAGACTTAATACTTGATTTGTAAGGACAAGAAGCAGCTCGACGTGGCAACACTGACGAAAGAATTGGCCTTAACACTTTCATACTTTTGAAACAATCAAGAGAAATTCTTAGAAAATCGTGGTTTCCATATTCGAATAGACCTACGACTAATCGGGGGGTATTATATTGACGTCCTTTGTATTTCAACATTACCGAATTGAAAGGACTTGGTAATTCAAAAAAGGTATTTTGCATAACACACATTTTAAAGAAAGTAAAAAAAAAATAAAAAATTTTGTTTCTTTTATTGCTTTTAAAGATCCACTTATTTGTGAAAGAAGTTATTAGGCATTCAAGAAGACGGTCAAAACAGTGTTGACATTCTATTTCCAAACTATTTATGTGAATTAAAACTTAGTATATAACGCACTTTGGAAAGAAAAACTTTAAATAATATAAGAATCAAACATAAAGAGAAAAGAAAACAAATCAGTCGACGAATCTGGCTTACTGTAAAGGAACACAATAAAGGTTTAAACAAAAATATCAACATCTTTCGAATTATCAGAGCTTGAACGCCGCCAAAGGAGTGAGTATTCGATAGGGAGTCTTTAAGAAAAAAGGTGTGGAAAACGCTACAAGACATGTTTTCACGAAGTAAATAATAACAAGAATAATAAGGTATTTGTATGATATAGCCCCTACCGCTCAAGTTGTCAATTCATGAACGCCGATTCATTATAAAACCGATTTTTTCGTAAATTTCATTCAGCTTAGCGCGAGAAAAGACAAAGAGAAGTGACAGAATAGATCGAAAATATATAATTTGGGCTACATATTTACACATTAGGGGGAGGGGGAGGAGGGGTAAAGTATTTGGACAGTGTGAAGTTAGAAAGCAATTCTTACTTCACAATATGCAGAATAATTGTAGCTAACACGTTAGGCATGCAGACCCGCAATACTTTACCTGCCCCCCTAATGTGTAAATATATAGCCCAGATTTGGTTCTAAAGTAAAATAGATTTATCATACTTAGATATATTTCATTAGGATTAAGCGTCAGAGAAACATGTTAGAAGAATATTAGGTAGGGGCTAAATCATAAAAGTACCAATATTAAGATATGCAGAACAAGAACACAAATTTTATAGGGTAGGGGGGTGGTAAAATGTCAATCCGATGCACCCATCTCCTATTTTTTATATTGAATGGGCGACACTTTTTATAGACCCTTAAACGGGGCTACGTACTTCACAGGGCAACGGCTATCTGGTGTAAATCTTGGAGCGCCACTTGCCGTACTTAGCACCACGCATGGCACACTTCGAGCCAGAAATTACAAACATTCACCATGCGTGATATGCGATACATAGTGTAAACGACTATAAAAATTAGTCATTTTAAAGAACCAGTAACCATGTTAAATACTAACGAAATTATCGCCAAATTCTGCAATTTTAACTAGTAACCATCCAAATTTTGTCCTTGTCGGCAAATAGCACACGAAGGTTATTTGCAATGCGGTTTTCGTCTGGTCAATTATAGCGCTCACTAAAATAATCTGGTCTTTTGTTTCGCGAATACCCTTACAGGTACAATTCCTTTCTCCCACGCAAACGCGATAGACTACTTATCATTTTGCCAAGATAAAAGATGCATTATCTCGTTTACTGAAACTTTCAACAACAAAAAGCCAGAGATCAAAGTATGAGTATAACAAACATCTAAATGATAAAGCCGTTTAGCTTTTGATAGGTAAAATTAAACAGCAAAAAATAGCAATTCTTTGATGTAGCCTATCTATTATTATCAAAATTTCGCTTTTTAGTGCTTTAGTTTCTATTGTGCCGAATCGTTCCTTATGTAATTTACCTCGAATAGTTTGATAGATGTAAGTGTCACTTTGAACAAGCCTGTTTCAAAGATAGACCCTTAAATAGGGCTACGTACTTCACAGGGCAACGGCTACCTGGTGGAAATCTTGGAGCTCCACTTGCCATACTTAGCAATCCTCGCAAATCAAGTTTCAAATTCACTTTATTTCAATACTATTTTTAAATTTTACATTAAAGTTTTTAACGTGGACGCAGGAACCAGTGGCAGATACAGGGGGCACACACCCCCCCAGACGTAGTGGTGGATTTGTGGTTGGGACCACTTGCTCTGGTTTGGGACTAAAGTTAATTTTTTGAATTGGTTTTTATTAGTTGAGTTTTTTTAATTTAATTATTAAGAATGTTTCTTTTCGAAAACAAGTTTGAAAAAAGATTTCAGTTACTTTGTGTGGTCTCTGTTAGATCTTACTAACGACGCATACCGCCAAAAAAAGCATTTAATTAAATTTAGGGTTATCAAGGGAATCTGTCCGTATTAGCACAAAGGCCAACTGGGAGGCAAAAATCTTCATTTCGTAACAACAAGAAGGGGGAATCCAAACATCCTAATTTCTCTAGGCTGTCGAAATGATATTTCAGGATTGTGCTGTCAAGACGGGGCTTAAAAAGCAAAATATTTACTTCTTTTTCCTGTCAAAAATTTGTTTTCGAGTCTTGCTATTGCACTGAGGCGAAGAAATGGACATCATTACTTTTTTTGGCTGTGTTTTGGTTTTTTGGGGTTCCCTTTTTTCCAAAGCGGGTGGTTTTTACAACATTTTTGTTTTTTAGGGTATTTGTTTAATAGAAGGTAAATGCATGAGAAGTGCTAAAGTTACTAATTTAAGTTTTGGATTTTGGTGAGCAAATTTTACTGCCTATTTTTATCTAATTAAAGCTCTGCATTATATGACATATCACTTCCTCTTTTCATCCTAAAACTTTAAAATAAAGGCAAAACTCTTTAGAACTTTAATAAAGGTTCGTATAAGTTTACATTTAAAACCAAGTATATGAGTCGAAATACTCCTTCAAAGGTCAAAGTAATCATTTAAGAAGAAAATATTTTCAAAAATGTGTTTATAAAAGAAGGGAAATAATTATGGGTTTATTTTTTTTTTTTTTTTATCTAGAAGGGTCTCTGAATTCTCAGTTTGAATCAGTGGAATCGCATCAATCTTTTTGAGACCTTTACTAATTAAATGTTGATAAAAAATGGAAATTCACACAACTTCAGTTAACCACAGAAACGGAATGCAACTACAATATTGCTTCAGAATTTCTCACCTGAGAAATTCAGAATCTCCCACAATGAATATTACTTCAGAATTTATTAGTAAATTTTGGAGATTCCATATAAGCTGACACTGTTTATTAAAACACTATTTTTAAAAAGAAACAGTGATTACTTAATGCTTTGTTGCCTATAGTTAAAACCCTCGTTTTAAACGTCTTCTATTCATTTCTATCTTTTTACAACTTTAACCCTCGCCAGATTTTAGATTAAATTTATGACCATTTCCACTACCTACCAACGACATAATTGTCGAGGTTCCCTTTAAATTACGGGTATTTCTTTGTTCGCAAGTTTATCAAAGCAACCTATTATGGCCCCCTCCTAAAGAAAATCCTGGATCCGCCCCTGGCAGGAACGTTCAAACCTTTGGGGGGGGATCTTCCTGTTATTGTTTGAGAAGGGCCGACTTGAAAATATCCGACTGAGTACATTCCAGTGTTTTCTAGAAAAAAAATCCTAAGATAGTGGAGTAGGTTTGGATAAATTTTAAGAAGGGCCCAAAATTATGTACAGGCGTGTTGTATATACTATTATTAGGGCTGTCACTACTTTAGATTCTTCCCAAGATCTTGATACTTCAGACCAGCAAGGCCGTATCCATGGGGTAGGGGTTACGTAGTTAAAACACACCCCTCAAGAATTTTTTCCCAACTTGTAAATTGGGGTTTAAAATACATACAAAAAAACCATTTCTCCTGAAAAAAAAAACTCTGATTCGAAACTGGTCTTAAAAATGCAGGAAAAAACTTTTTTTTGGGACGTATAAGGAAGTCCATGGAGTTCTTCATTCTTTTGGTACCACCCCCCCCAAAGAAAAAAAATCTTTTATCCCCTTCTTCCCCCTCGAACAAAAGTCCTGGGTACAGCTTTACAGTATTGAGCTTGGGCCTTACGAAAAGTCTATAGATTAGACCTCATCCTCAAAAAGTACATTAAAGTATCTTATTATTATTTAATATATTGGGATTTCCCCCTTCTCCCAAAAAACTCGGAATTCTGCGCAAATGAATCTTGACAAATTTTTGAATTCTCAATGCCATTCTATAATAAAGTCAATCCCTGCCTATTAAACCGTAAGTTTCGACCCAGGTACGGACAAGGGAATCTATTTCGAGGGGCATCAACTATAAAATAAAAAGATGGAAATTAAACCTACATGTACATAGAAAAATAAAGGAATAGAAGATGCAAACTAGATGTAAATTATAAGCATACAAGGCGAAGATATAGGAAACGACTCGGAAAAACCTAGATATTTGAGATTTCTGGGGGAGGGCAAGTTAGAAGTCAATACCCCTTCGTACGTGTCTGTTTGTCACGAAATGAGCCGTTCAGTTTCATACCTTGATCATGAATAATCTCAATAAAAGCTAGGAATAAATCAGCGGAATTTAATGACGTGTTTATAGGGAAACGATTCAATCAATCAGATCCAAGTCCACTCCCCTGACAGCCCGTGTCAACTAAAGAGTGCTGCTCGTTTGATTTCTACTCGATTATTTGATTTCTAGATAGCTTTTTATAAAAATCATTTAGATATCCCTCTAAATTGCCCCCTCCTCTGTATGGTGATTGATCCGAAAAAAATACAAACAGGGAAATAGACAAGGAGAATTCGGGGAATTAGTCTTCAGACTTCATCAATAGTTCATGAGAACCCCCCCTCCACTCGATACGTAGGTGTCAGTCCTCAAATTCAATTAAATTTATGGGAAAGTCGTCAGAGTAAAGACGACTGACTAAATTCAGCCCACTTTTCAATCTCCTAGCAGAAATCCTCCAAAAGAGGCATTGGCCATTTTCTATTCATTCGGAATCGTCTTAGGAGGGTAAAGGTGAAGTCATTCCCCATTCTGCGCAGGCATAGCCAAAAGCTTCAGGTATTATACAAATAGAGCTTCAAGCAACGCAAAACTTTTACATTTCTGTCGATTTTCAGATTCGCATTCACCAATTTTTTATGAAATAAATGTTAAACAGTCAAATTGTTTTTTATTGTCTGTCTTTTCTTTAAGTAAACTAAGGGGTTAAACATAACGCTCAGTCGATGAGGCACGCCCATACTGAGAAATACGGACTCCCACGAGTAATCACTTTCTTGTGTGCTTTACTCGAGTAATTTCAAATCAATCTGTTTCCTGCAAACAAATTCTGACAATGACTTTAACTGTACTAGGATAATGAGTGAAAGCTTGCAATTATAATGTAATTATTTTTTGAAGAAGATTGTTAGACAGGTGAAGGTTATTATATTTTACAGAAATAAAATGTTAAGAAGTCGAGAGCAATATCAAAATCGATGTTCGATGCTTGGAAGTCCTGTTCATACCCTAATATCCTGATCTCTAGGTTGATCTCTCGTGAGCTTTGCAAGTCCCTTTGACAAAGCGGTACTTACGCATTATGGTTACCAAACTTTGTTGTTGATCTGCAATCAAACCACAGCTTAGATACCAACTTACAATTATGAAAACTTCTATCTTGCCCATGAGAAGCTTTTGGTACAGAGCTCTGAACATGGCGCCTCCTCTAAGCCCGCGCTCCGACGCGTTGATCGTACTGCAACACCATAGGCGGGAACACAATTTTGTTTTGTTGCATACACAGCCTAGATACTAATATTGGTATCTAAGCTGTGCTGCCAGTTTCTGGTCTCCAGCCGCTAGCATCGCTACCGCGCACTGTGTCCCAAAACTAAATCGAGTTTTCATAACTGTATTAGTATCTAAGCTGTGAATGAAACGGATTTTCTGTGTCCAGTAGGGAATAATCAGCTTAGCCTGAGCGAGATTAAGTACTATCCCGATATACTTTAATTAAATATTTAATATATAGAGGTGGTTAGGTTAGATATTTAATATAATGCGTTCTAGGTGGCCTCCTTTCCATAATTCTCCATTGTAGTTTCCATAATTGTTCAACTAAAGTATTATGTTTTCATTATATTTTGGTATATTTCATTATGATTAACCTTACTTCACTTCTTCAGTGTGGTCGCTATAACACGTAAGTACCATAATGGGGACTTTACATATTCTTCGTCCCTGCATGTGGATATGATGAAAGACGAAGCCTTACCCCCCCCCAAAGAAAATTTTTAAGAATTTACAAAATCGTAAATTGGCGAATTTGTCCCTCCCCCTCTCGAAATATATTTTCGCTGATGTGCCTCACACAACACAACGTTTACCATAAGATCAGCAAAATTGAGAAACCGTTTCTGTTGGTCATCTGTAAGTGGTTGCAAAATAATGGTGGGCTAGTTTTGCCTAAACTAAGTAAAGGTAAAACCCAAGCAACCAACTTTACTCGTATCTTTAAAAACAGAAATTCAAGCCAAACCCAGCCTCATCAGGCAACGCTGCTTACGATATTTGTGCAATATCTTGAGTTTCGAATAGCCAGATTATATACGAGAGATCGTCAATCTTTTTTGGCTGCCGGTAATAAAATCAGCCATAGTGCCAATATTAAGAGAAGCTCGAGTCAGTTATATTTTCATGTCAAAATGCTTCTAGTGAATGACCTTTCATCAACTACAACGCTAATTATGTCACAAGGTAACAAAGCATTTTTGACATATTCTTCAATATTTGTATCCATATTTCCAACGAGGAGACGAACTATCCTAGCTGACAATGGCATTTCTTTGTTTCTTTCATTTGTTTATTATTTCTTTCCGAAATTATTAACAGTCGTCGTCTCTAAATGGTTCTCTGTCGACCAGGAGAACTACTGTCGACTGCAGGAGAACGATGCAAAGAACTGCAGCAAAGCTGACAGATGGAGAGTGATTGTAACTGGTAACAAAATTCAATGTTTTCAGATTTATCATCAATTGTCGTTTTCCCCAGTCTTTATGTTTTGACGGAAAGTGACACTCAATATTTTAAGTCATGCAGGTAGTTACGCGTGTGCATAGTACACTTATCAATTTGGCAGTATCCTCGATATACATCTGTACTCTTCTGCCCAACATCTTGAACTAACCTCTTTTGTTTTTTCATGCAATATTTTCCTTTTCATAAGGATTATTCCACTTAGGCAACTGCGTAATAATTATATTAGCTCAATAATGTTGATACTTAAACATTAGCGTGGCACACGCCGCGCGCCTAATAATGGTGAAGTTTGTTTCGAAAACGTCAGTGCGTTCCGCCATTATTGCTATCGCAACTTGTTCACTGAACTAAAACGGTGTTCTTAATATCTATTCTCAACTTTTTTTCGAAATATTTGTTTCATGTTTATGTTTCATAATGTGTTGATAAACATTATCCTTTTTTCAGAACCAGCATATGAAGAATGAGTCACTTGTAGAACATTGGGTGCTGACTCCTGTTGCATACTGTGTACACTAGGTAACGCGTGCCAAGCAAGGCAAGCAAAGCAATGACCGAACTGTGCAAAACGTTGGGAAGGGACTGCACCAAGCGTAGCGGAACTGTGTGACACGCCTTACGGTCGTCCCTCGAACTGATCAATTCATGGGCGTATTTGGACTGATTTCGCAACAATACTCAAAAAAGTACGCAAAACACCAGAAAATTAACAGGGACATGCCATCAGTGTACAAAAGATCTTAGCAATTAATAGCAAATCTGCTTAGAACTAGTGGTTGGAGCGCAGTCAGCGCAAATTTATAGCCCAAGAAAATGATTTGTGTATCTGCTGACGTCTCCATCTAACGAGTACTGATATAAGTAAATTCTATAATGAGCAAGCACAGACGTAAGATGGGGCCTGTACGTCAACAAAACTTCAGATTTTATATTATTATCTTTTTATGTGCTCCCTCCAAAATGAAATCCATAACTATGTGCCTGATAGAGACGTTGTGCTAACTTTCAACTTGTATGTTATTCGTATATGTGAATGGTTGAAAGCATCATTAAATTCAGCTTCCGAGAAATTCTTTATTCCCACGGTTGCATAATGTTGCCTAATTGTCTGCCATGAAAATGATGACAACGCCCAAGGTATAACAAAAGATGCATTTGCAAATATAAAATTGTTCAGGGAAGCACTTTCCAGTGTTTGGTGTAGCCTACATCAGAACACATTTCGTCTCAATAAATTGAGAAAAGGGAAAGTCTTTTAGGACAGAAGGATAATTGAAGGGACACAAAGGGGTTCTCCCCCTGCTTAAGTCGGCCCGAAGGACGAGTGGAAAAAATTAAGCCTTAGGATTAACTTTTACAGCCCTGCCCTCTTCTCCTTAGAAAAAATCTGTAAGCCCCCTGAAGACTAGACCTATGTTCTTCTTTATGCAGATTATTTCATAGATCAAGAGATAATGGGTTTGATCCTCCTCCCTCTCCGACAATAAGTCCATCTCGTACAAAGTAACAAAAATACTTGTAGACAAAGTGTTTCACACAGAAACTTTATAACTTATAATATTTTAAGTATTTCTTTGTACTACCCCCATTCCTGAAACCAAAATTCCGAATTCTACCCAAGAAGAAATTAAACTATATATTTAGAATTAAATACAAGCTCTGGTTTTAATTTAGGTTGTTTTGAAAACATATTTTCGTTTGCCCAATTTTTGACATTTGAAGGGTGAATATTCCTCTTGGGTTATACTTCAAGTTCACTTTCAACAATTGAATTTTTAAATTTTTCCCAGGGGTTACCAATGCTTCACCCCTAGTCAAAGTTTGTTTACGCCACTAGCGATGTTTCTCTTATCCCATAAAATTAACAAAATATACAACAATACAAAGAAATGAAACATAATAGATAATTGCTGCTATTTTAACCCAACCCTGTTCAAAAAGCGGAAATCAGACATAATAACTAACAAACCAGCATTGGCATACAATAATCAATAGTTCCCATTATTGCAAGAGTACGTTTTTCCTAGACTGAGACATTTCCGGCATAAAACTGAAAAAAAGGAATAGCACGCGAACATGTTTTCTCCTTTCTCTCTCGCCTACATTCATCATATTAAATTTTGTGACCTAAAGAAAGACATGAGAAGGAAGAAAATACCGTCTTTTGGTGGAGCTGAAGGTATTTTAAAAATTAAATACTGATTCACTCGGCTCGCGGTGCAGACATATTGGTTTCCGTAATATCTGAGTTCTTTATTCAACAATAAATTTCACAAACAAAAAAATTACTTCAAGAAAATCTCTCCCATAAGGCTCCATGGCCGGGAAAAAACAGGGGAGAAAAAAAAAATCAAAAACAAAAAATATAAACCAAATCCAAAAAGAAAATTGAGTCGCCCACCTTAATAATCCCCAAAAATGACAAGCTAGGCAGGGGGTAGCACATGATTTCACCAACTCAGTTAAATATCCGACTCAATCCAGAGACATCAACTCCAAGGGAAACCGGAATAAAAAAAAATATCAAGCACATTTTCAAGAGCATCCTATTTCTAGGATGTGTGGGGCCTACCAGTTATGCGCAAATATTATTAAACCCAGAACTCAGTTTTTTGCCTAAAATGTATATTCTTAAGTATTATATTCTCCTAAAATTTGGGCTTATAGGACCTATATAAAGTTGATATTATTGGGATGAGCAGCTTTCTGTTTCGAAAAAAGTCCGCGTAGGGGCAGGATGTATATTTTTTCCTATCTAAAAAAAATCATCTTATCTTAGAGACTCCTTTTAGTTATTTAGACTTAAATACGTTGGTTTAAGAAAAGTGGGTAATAATTCAGAAGGCTTAAGAATTAAACACGGTCTTATAAGTAACATATTTGTTCAAGCATGGGTCCACAACCTTGAGCCTTGGGAGAAGACCAGACTTCCAAGAGGGGGACAAGCACGCTCACAGCTTCCATAGGGACCATCCTTAAAAAAAAGGTCAACGCTTGAAAACCCAAACCGAAAATAATATTTTATACTTAGGCGAAAATTGGTTATAAAAAAGAAAAGAAAAATGTGTCGGTAATGTTCATTAATTGTCCAATATCAGATTTGAAATCAAAATTAGAGATTGTGTGCAACTTTACTTGTATGTATGAAGATTGAACCAGTGGCGTCAATTTTGGGAGGGAAGATTTTTTACTCCCTTCCCTTCTAATTTCTGAAAAATACCTGTATTAGTATTTTCACTGAACATGCCTTTTTTAGGTATTTACGAATAAAAAAAATATTCACATCCCCCTATATTTTGAAAAACTATATTTTGCCCTTCCCCTTCATTTTAGTAATTTGACGCAACTGACATTTACAGTTTTTCAAAAATATTAGGAATATGAAAAGTTTGGGTTTTTTGAGCTTGAACATCTTCTCCATAGCAACATGTGAATTTATATCTTTTCCAAGAAAGTGTAACAATCAGCCTCGCCAATGAAGTCCTCTTAAACTACCAAAAACATCAAAACAAAAACAATTTTGAAGTCGCCAACCCTAGAACCGCTACTTCAAAGGATTTTTAGTTCGATTGTTTCAAAATTATGAAGTTTTCAGGGCAGCATCATATTTTCATTATTGCCATATTTAACCGTAAAAATAAATAAGCAAAAATAAACAGTTGGATTTGACAACAAATTGCTACATAAAAGTTGCTTATTCCCAAAGACAACTACCCCTTCAAAGGAAAACTACGCCCTCCTAAGCTGTTTGATGACATTTGTTTGGGCTTTTTTTGGCTGATTTCTCATCCACGTTTCCTTTTTTTAATTTGGTGAATACTATTACCAAAAACTGCACAAATGCAAATGGAGCTCTTTTTCGTTAAAAAATCAAATTCCCAGTTTTTCCTACGTTCCCAATAGCTTCTCTATAATATTCGTTTTAAATCATTTCTTGAAAAAAGAGCCACTCCATTTTTGAAAAAAAAAATACAAAACCTTAAAAAGCAAATGCATCAACAGAAAGTTGATTAGCAAATACAAAAGGTGTTTACCTCAGCTTGGAACATGTCAGGGCCAGATAAAGGGCAACTGGGCCCGATCGGGCCCCCATTTGAAAGGGCCCCGCGTTACCAATGAAATGAACAAAAAAAATTGAAATTTGAAGCAAATTGCTTTTGACAATGAAAAATTTCAAGCAAAATGTTTTTGACAATGAGGAATAAATTGTGAGTTATTCAAATAATCAAAAATATATTTACTTTTAAGGTTGCATTGCTGGATGAGATTTATTAATGTACTCACTATTGGCATAATATATACTTTATAATATAGAAAACTGATAACCGTAAAATTGAATGTCAAATTTACTAAATTTAACCAGAATTGTCCTGTATTAGAGAGATTTTGCAATACGTACTTGAGCTACTTTACGTACGTAAACTACTATGCAGGTATGTTTTGTTTAAACATTTAATATATAAAGGGCCCTGCAAAAAAAAAAACAACCGGGATCCGGTCCTGAACGTAGCCTATGGAAGAGCAAATGGGCTTCAGTACGGTGAAAACTTGGAATATTTGTGGCAACAATGACAAGTGTGATTTAATATAGCATAATAGCATGGGCACCTAAGGAAGATGCTGAAGAAATCCTAAGGGTTTTCAGAGATATCGTTTAAGGATAACTATCAATGATAAAACAAACTGTCAACACCAAACTTGACTTTCTGAAAGAGTGGCTTAGGAGGGCTTGTCTTTGTGATGGTGATAAACCTAATACTTAGACCTACTAAATAGCCAATTAAGTCGTTAAAAAAACCTGGACGTTCCACATTAGATTGGAATAGGATTTAAAAATAATCTAAATTTTTTTGAGGATCTCTTGAAAGGTGACCAAAGCAGAAGCCTCAAACAGGACAGGAGTGTCAAAAACTTTAGCATAACAAGCAAGGGGATTACGAGAGGGCAGCCTCCCTAATATAGAGAATAATTTCGAGTCGCTTCAACATTCAGCAGTTTCAGTTTCAAGTTTCAATATTCAGAAACTTGAAACGAATAGAAATTATTCCATACACAAGGGGGCTGCTCCCTCCTCAGCCCCTTGCTCTTTATGCTAAAGTTTGACTTATCTCTGAAACTTGAATCAAACAGAAATTGTTCCATATACAAGGGGGCTGCTCCCTCCTCAGCCCCTTGCTCTTTATGCTAAAGTTTGACTTATCTCTGAAACTTGAATCAAACAGAAATTGTTCCATATACAAGGGGGCTGCTCCCTCCTCAGCCCCTTGCTCTTTACGCTAAGGTTTGTTTTTTGTCCCAATTTTATTAG
This sequence comes from Artemia franciscana, assembly GCF_032884065.1. NCBI lineage: Eukaryota > Metazoa > Arthropoda > Branchiopoda > Anostraca > Artemiidae > Artemia > Artemia franciscana. The sequence continues at coordinate 7,051,442 of NC_088870.1, read as the reverse complement.
GAATTGCTACAGAAACGCAAGGCCCATTGAACTGGAATAAGAATTTTTGAAGCACTGAAAAAATTTTGCATAACAAGCGAGGGGATTAGGAGGGGCAGCCCCCTTCTAAAACAGTACAATTTGTGTTCAAATAAGTCCCCCATGCATTTTTCTGTTTTTTGATTATGCTACTTTTGTTCAACTAGATTTAATCACAATGAACCAATGTTAAAGAAACCAAGAATCACAAAATTGATCAAGTAACTGACATCAATTCCAGAATCAGGCGGTTTAGAAAAAAGAAATAAAAATTGAAATTGCAGAACATCATGACCAATAAGGAAGGTATAAAATTCAAGTTTCTTTGTTAACTACATTCTTTCTTTTTTTTTTTCTCTGAGGTTTGTTTAAACAGCCTAGTATAATACCCCTAGTAGGCCTACTCAGACAGTGTCAAATCTTAGACAAAATATCGTGAATAAATATATCGACATCAATTGGTTTCACCCTGCAAGAGTCTGTGGTAAGGGTCAGAAACAACTAAACAGTGTTTCAAGAAAGGATAGTTAAAATTCTTAATATTACAGCATACCTATCTTCCCTTGTCTACAAACACGATCTGTTAGCTGTAGTTGTTTATAATAGCAGCATATTCTGTAACATGTTTGTGCAGTAATCTCTGATTACAAGACGAACAAAATCAATATTACAAAAATGAACTTACTGCATCAATGTCTGGAGGCCTATAATTCTTCTCATGATCATCCTCATCAATGTTGATATTTTCTACTCCGTTAACGGCTTGGTCTACTTCTTCCATCTTCATTGGTAATTCAGTATTAGAACAATTAATTAACTTTCACTAATGAGTATTATCCAACAATGGCAGAATTGTGCTTCTGAAAACAAAAAGAGATAGATATTATTCACATTAATTATCTTCCTTATCATAAAGATAGACATAACAAGACAAATGATTTTGCACTTAATCATCTCCCATTGTGTTTCCAATAAATTCATTATTAATTAAATTGGGTTTGAGTCAAAGTCTACAACAAGAGTGCACTTAACAAACATACAAAGTTCAAGACCCTGGAGAAGTATCTTTCAAAGAATGAGGGGGAGGGGGCCCGTTGTTGCAATAAGTATGTTTGCAATCAACTGATTTTGAACTCGTTGACATTATTTTCCACAAAATCCCTTGAAAGGGGATCACAATTCTGAAGATCTCTCTCTGTGTACAGGCATACTAATACAGCTATCAATAAGTAAGTAGCCTACACATCTGCACACAAGTAGAAGGGTCTGGATTACCCCTCCCCCCATCATTCACCCAAAGAATCCTAGAAAAAATTAGGGACTGAAATCATATTATTTTAGGTTTTGGACACACACCATACTAGGAAAATTCCTCCTTAATATGTATTTTTGAAGACCAGACTGCCTTTCCATGACAATAAATAACAGTTCAAATAAAAATAAATTCTTTTATTAGACAGTGAAAAAAAAATTAAAAAAGACTGGATATTTTGATCACATATACAGTGACCAGTATATCTGTTAATGATGGTGACTGTATATGTGATTGAAACATCCAGTATTTTATTGTTTTGTTGTTTTTTTTTCACTGTTTAATAGGAGATTTATTTCTAATTGAATTGTTATTTTTTGCTGTGTAAACTTATCAGTGAGTTCATAAGCTCTACAAACTTGTCAATTAGTATCTGAATGCGTGGAGGAAAAAGGGCTATCACAGAATATTGGTTAGAACACTTGTCTATCCACGTATGAACAACTTGGAATGCATTACCATCAGAAACAGTAGAAGCTATCACAGTATTGTACAACTTTTCAAAAGTCAGTTAGTTTCTCCAGAGTTCCATATAAAATCTTATTGTGATCCATTTTGGATTACATTCATTTTGAATTCCTTACTGCATTTGGTATTAATAAATAAACAAAATAACATCCAAGTACTTTGTTGTAGGAAAATAAGAAGAGGGCTTGGCCATCTACTCTAAAACCATTCATTTTAGATTTTGCAAAATGATTCATTAAAGATTGTAAAATAATTCATACTTTGAATAATCTAAAATATAATTTTTTTTTATTATTATAATAATTGTATAATTATTATAATAAAAAATAATTATTTTATATTATAATAATATAAAATATAATCTGAAATAATCTAAAATATAGATTTTAGCAGGTATCTTTCTTTGACAATCTCTCCAAGAGATTAATTCAGAAATTATTTAATTTAATATTTAATTTTATTTAGAAATTTATTGGCTGCAGGTCTTCAAGAATTTTATGCACAGTCACTTATTTTTGAATCAAAAATATGAATCAATGTTGCAGCATTTTTGGCCTTATTATTTCAGGGATTTAGTCTCCACTTGGTCTACTGCTCATTATATGGTGCACAGAAAATACTGGAGCTCATTATAGATGAATCTATTATATCACCCTGATCCAGAAACATTTTTATTAACAGTCAACATGATTTCAGATCAAATGACCTATCAACACAAGTTTCCAACAGTCATATGAAAAAGCTGTTCAACTGATCAGAAAAAGATTTACCTTTAATATTTCCAAAACTTTTTATAAGGTTCCCTGCAGAAAATATCAACATTTAAATAATCCAAGTTTCAAATTATGTTACCTAAACTATACATGCCTGCTTTCAAAGATAATAAAAAACACATCATTTAGGATTATACTATCAGCCTACACTGAAAAACCCATGGGCTAATCCTGAATAGAAAAAGAGTGTCAAAGGTAGGCTAGCTATATATTGACACTGGAAGGCTAAAAAGCTACCTTTTGGAAGCAGAGATATTGTAATACACACAATTTTCTAGGATATAGGCTAGATCACTCTCTTGGAACAGCAGAGGTTAGGCTAGCCCCTAGTTATAAAAAATTAAAACTAGTGCATACAAAAAATAATAAATTTACAGATGTTTTAATTGATTTGCTAGCTAGAAGATATCTTATTTTAACCCACCTTAAAACAACAACAAGACAGAGTAGAGAAAAGAAAGAGATGAAAACAGTACATCAACAGTAAATGATTAGCTTATGCTCACTACATACATTCATAGTTTGTACATTACATGCAGCAGAAGTCATTGAGGTGATCAAGGGCATCTTTTCTACCATCACTTATTGCTTTGCCATAACTTCACCAGGGTCAGGAATTTAATATTTACTCAAAAGAGATTAATTTCTGTTAAGGATCAAGCTTACCATTTTTTTGGATTAGAATAAAAAATAAATGTAAACTTCCATGTAACAAGGACCTAACTTTTAGTCTCTTTGTTTCTTTGAACCATTCCCAAAGCAGGGCAAGGTAAATGATGTGTGGCAATGCCACAGGTCTATATAAGGTAAATTAAACAGCACTGGAATTTACAATCCCTACAGGTAGTGCTGATCTCTGTTTCACGGCCCTTCAGTCAGGAAGTATAATGGGAGGGGGGCAGTGGCCAGCCATCCTGTGCTTTTGCACACTCTTTGTAGTTACCTTCCCCACACTTCTCAAGGTACCCATTAGAGGTGAATAAACTCCAATTGAGCTTACAGAATCAAATCACTGACCCCCATTCCAAGTCAAAGAACCAGCAACACCAGGACTCAAAACTCTTTCCTTGCTGACAAAGGATTACAAGTCTAGTATGCTAACCCCTTGTCTAGGATGGCCAACTCTATATAGCTTCATCAAAATTTTCTAATTTTAAGAATACTTCAGTAGAGCTACTTTGGCATAGCTCACTTGTAGGTTAGACACAAGCATATCAAGGCAAAAGGGTTCTTGTAGTTTCCTAATCTTGGCTTTACAGAAGGTGAATATACAACTTGATACACATTTCAACTCTTTTCAAATTTACTAGTTTATATTCCTTATAGGCTACATTACTGCAAATCTATCTTGTGCCTTAAAGGAGTTCTAAAGTGCATAATGATGCATGGTTCCCATGAATGAGCTTTTAAAAACACAGAATTATGTAAATTTATTTATTTTTTGAAATATTAAATATTGCTTCTTTTTCTTCTTTGCACCATCTTTTTTGTCTGCAAAAAATTTCAACTCAATTTTCTATCAATATAATGCCAAATGGAAGTATGGTGGAGCTAAACAGGGCAAACCTGCCCTCTTCTATCCAAATGAGGTCAGACAAACCACTATGCTACATAGAAGAGTTTGTAGTTTGTGTGGGTGACCCAGTATTTCTAGTGCTTATTTCATATCAACAAGTTCATGATGTCAAATACTCACAGCAACTAATACACACAGAAAGACAATTCTTTTTATGGTAAAATTCTAAAATAGGAATGTTTTATTATCATGAAAAATAATTGTTGGAAGAATGAAACTTTCAGGAATATATTGATGAGTATCTAATTTTTAGATAGTAGTTTGACCTACCCATCAATGTAAACTTGATGAGGCCAAAGCCCTTGCCCAAGTTCAGCACTAACTGCTAATCTTGAAATCAAAAACCTGTAAAAAAAATAGCAAAAATCCATTTAAACTAATTTTTGATGAATTGTGCAGACTTTTTTTTTGCTGTGTGGCAGTATTATTTCTTCTGAATCACAACCTGTCTTCACTAGAGTAGTACAGAGCATCATCCTGGGGCTAACATTATTTAGTATATAGATCAATGGCTGTAGAACCAACCTAACAAGTCCTCTGACATTATATGGTCACAAATACAAAAGGCCCTAAACAATGAAAATCTTTTGGACATGTAGGAGAACTTGAATATATTTTCCTTGGATTGTTATTGCAGTTCAACACCTCAAAATTCAAAGTTCTGCATTTTGGATACAAATTAGTTCAAAGAGGGTGACAAGCAGCTCAAAGCAGTCAGTGAGAAGGATTTGGTGGGGGGGGGGGGTATTGTTGATAATGAGTTCAAGTTTCATAACTACACATAAGCTGAAGTTGTAAAAGCTAATGAAACCCATGGACTCAAAATAAAAATTCACCACCAGGAAGCTGTGTGTGGTCAAAAACTATACAATGTCACAGAAAATTCACACTTGGAGTATTTATACAACACTAACCTCTCCCTAGTGTAAGATAGACATAAAGAAACAGGAGAGTTCAAAAAAGAGAATGAAGATTATCCTTCTAAGAGATATTCTAATCTAATTCTAAGAGAGATTTCTCACATCACTCAGACTCCCATGTTTAGTGCATTATAGGAAATGAGGTGTTGGAACAACTTGCAAGTCACTAGATAATGCCCTATTGTCTTAAATAACAACATCCTACAAGTCAATTTTTTCCTGAGCCTCTTAAAAACCTCAGGAAGGTTCATGTCTACTCTTACATTAAGCAAGAGTGTAAACAGTTCTTAGCCATTTATTCTGTTCTGCTCTGGAACAGCCTTTCTCAAGGCACTGTCCAATTTCAAACTTTATAAGCCAAAAAAGGGATTGATTAAGACTGATGCAATGTTGAATGGAGCCATAATTGGTAAGTATGACCTTAATCTGACTTACCACAAATAAGATTCCTTTCAAGAGGGTCAACACTGCTTTTTTAGGTAAAAATATTATTCATGGTAATTTTTATGGCTTAGCAAGAGTAGATGTATGACAAGTCTAGACTATACTTATCTAAATTATGGCAAAAATGCTGTACCTTAATTTTGAATTTTCAATCTCTTATTCATTATTTTACCTTTCAAAAATATAATTCATGTTGTTTTAGTAGAATTTTTAAGCCATGTCAGGTTTTTTCCTAAATTCAAGAGATAATTGTGTTGGCTTTTGAAACCTTGTAAATTAGAATTTGGCAAAAACAATGGTACAAGGCTCAAAACACTTCTTCATGGGACCAGAACATCTATTTTTCAAGGTTTTACTTTTATAGGACTAACACTAAGATTATTAGAGGTCACCAAGACTAGTGCTTACTTGAGGGATAATGAGTAGGCCTATATGCTTCAAAATGTCTTCCCAGGAGATCACCAAGGGTCTGGATATGCTCCTGAAAATTTTATTCTCCAAACTCAACTATTTTCTAAGGTAACAAAAAGCCAATAAAGTAGAATTTTACCTTTTTCAGTTTTACAAATATCCCAGGGCTATATTTGGAACTGTCAGGGGAGGAGTTATAGTGAGAAACATGAATAGCCTATGATAATTGCTAGGACCAAATGAAATAAGCAAGTTGATGATAGCCTAAGCCTGTGTTATCCCTTTATTTTATTGAAATGCTCCCTTTTATGGCATCACTAATATGCACTGGTAGGCCACCCTAAAAGTTTTGTTTTTATAACACAAAGTTTATGCAGGCTAGCCTGGGCTAAGTTTTTCAGGTACATATAGGACTGTCCATATTAATGACTTACCAAAAAAGTGAACATACCACTTGATGCCTTTCTTTATGCTCTTTATTAATATAATAATTGCTTATAGCCTATCACAAATTCAAATATAGGCACTTTTAGTGCTCTTAAAAATGATGAATTTTCAATTGAAGTAGGCAAGGCTATGAGTTACTGGTTGTTTTCAGACAAAATAATACTATGTTTGGTAAAATTCTAGTTAATTGACTTCTTGCTATCTCAGAAAGGGTTTAGGTTAGGAAAATGAAACTTTCAGGGATTAGTCTACAGGCTAAAGTATGTCCTAGGAAGGTATTTTAAAGTACCCACCTCCACTCCTTCTCCCTCTAGAGGACCCTGAAATGTGCCTACATGACAGGTCTATACCTATTGAAATTTTGACAAAACAACATTTTACCTTAATTTTGAGTTACTAGTTGCTTTTTTGCTGCCTTTAGTTCTGAAAATGCAATTCCTGTTATTTGAGTAGAATTTTGAGCCATATCAATGTTTTTTTTCAAAATTTAGGAAATGTATTTGCCTATTTTTAAAACCTTATAAAATGGAATTGAGCAAAGTTATGAAGCTGAAAACAATTTTGTTGTACTTCAATTAAGCAGAAGATCTATTTTGCAAGGTTTCACTTTTATAATACACATATTTTTAAAGGTCATCAAAGGTCAGGGCCATCTAGAGGGAGAAGGAGTAGAGTAAGGTACTTTAAAATACCTTCCCAGGACATACTTTAGTCTGTAGATTCATCCCGGAAAGTTTCATTTTCCTAACCTAAACCCTTTCTGAAATAGCAAGAAGTCAATTAACTAGAATTTTACCATACTTTATTTTCTCAGTGCCAAAATTATTTATAATAAGGTAGTTTAGGTTAGGTCAAAAAGTGCTTAAATTGAGCAATCATAGATTTACCATTTTTCAAAGGTCAGTAGCCTAATTTTTGGAGGGAAGTATTGGAGTTAGGCTAGACAGGCCTATTTTTCATCTCCCTAGAGACAAGTTTACACTCTGGTTATAATCCTTAAAGTATCATTTAGCCTTTAAGTTCATTCAGTCCTTAAAGCCTTAAGTTGTCTCTTAGCCTTAAAGTTTCATTTTATCCTCTAAGTGGCCTATAACCTTCAACCATTCAGTGGGTGGGATAGCTGGGATGCAATAGAAATGGCAGTGATGGCTAAAACTGGAAAAAACCATTCAATGACAAATCAAATGGCATAGGCCTAGGTCTATTCCCTTGAGCCCTATTTTATCATATTCCTGTTCTATACAAGGTTAAACTTAGGATAGACCTACCCTAAATTAATTAAAACATCTCTATCTCAACAAAACCTCAAGTCATCCAAACCTTTAGACAGAGAACTGAAAATTCATCAGGTCAAGAGATCCGAAAATGCAGTAAGGCTTAGAACCCTGACTTGGCCTTGTTTATTAGGTTGTGCTGCTTATGAACAGGTTAATTAGTCTGAGGAACAGTACTTACAGCTCAAAGATATCCTATGTTAATTTTTATTCTCATGCTAATTCTACAAATTTGACAATTTGTTTTTCAGCCTCACCCCACTACTTTTGAAGAAAAGAAGTTATCTCTATGGAAACTTGTACGTTTTCTGCTCTACTATTCAGAATCCACAGATATAGCGACACTCAGTCGGTAAATTTGAAAAATGCCGATTCCTAAACAGAATAACGAATGATTTTTCAAATACTTTTACTCTTTACAACAACTTACATTGAATTGGGAGGCTATTAATTATTTGCACGTGGTGGCTTATGTCTGATACATCTTTAAATTATTCAGACTCTTAAAATGCAGACTTGCCTAACTCAAAGACAAAGCTAAATGCAGAATACGTAAAGTAAAGAGTGATGCATTGTTTCCAAAATGACAAGAAAGGGATAACCAATGCAAAGCCTCCCCTCATAAATGCTCTAAAGAGGATAGGCTGGGTATAAAAATTTGGAGCTGTTCCGGTGTTATGAGATTGTTTGAAGTTGGAGCTTTGTCATTAGCTCCTTCGCCCACCCCCATTCTTTTTTGTTTGTATATATATATATATATATATATATATATATATATATATATATATATATATATATATATATATATATATAATAACATGAATTATATGTTATTATATATATTATGTATAATATCATAATATAATATCATAATTATATTATATCATATAATTATATGAATTATATGTTATTATGATATGTATATTAACATGAATAAATTTCCATACGAAGACAGACTACGTCGTTTGAAGCTGCCGACGCTGACATACCGACGGAAAACGGGTGACATTATTTTAACCAAAAAAATCCTCTCTAAAAATACCCTTCCCGGTCTCTTTGCACAGTCCTTGCATTCTGGTACTAGAGGACATTATTTGAAGCTCTCCATGCAGCGTTCGACGAGTAGACATAGAAGCCATTTCTTCAGCCAAAGAATCGTCAATATGTGGAACCAGCTCTCTGAAGAAACAGTTTCTGCTACTTCAATTGACATGTTCAAGTCCCACCTTGATAGGGAATGGCTCAGCCAGGAGTTCCTTTACAATTGGGAAGCTGCAGAGTCCTCCACAAGAGTCTAATCTAACAGCCACGATCTATACCAAACGAATTCCTTTTTTTCTCATGGAGCATCACAAGGGTGGATAATACTTATATCGCTCCAAGCTGCGATTTAAGGTAATTTAAGGTATATATATATATATATATATATATATATATATATATATATATATATATATATATATATATATATATATATATATATATATATATATATATATATATATATATATATATATATATATATTTATATATTATTTATTATTATCATTTAATATTTTTTATAGTTTATATCTTTTTATGTTCGTCTGTGTGGTGTGCGTTTGTTTTTGTGTTTGTGCTGTTGCATTGGTGATTTCTTTTTTCACTATAGTAAGCAACACAGTTTTTTTACTAAATTCTGAATAATGATTAATTCTTCTGGGTTTGATTTGTTTTATGAACTTTTTTGGACTGAAAAACTTCTTCCTAGATAAGTTATCTTTATTATGGGTTGCTTCCCAGTAGTAGCATAGTATTTGTAAGCATGGATATTTAATCAGTCCGAGATAACAGGCTTGAGATTACATGTATAGGGTTTCGACTGCTGTTATTAGAAGAGCATCCCCAAGTGTGGAAAACCCTGTTGTGACTAAGATGAGCCCAGAAAGGGTAAACAGGTATGGAGTACAGCTCATAATGAATAAGGAAGCTGCAAAGTCTTGTTTTGGTTGGGAAGATATTAATGATAGAATGGTATTATTTCATTTTTTGGCTAAACAATGCAGCTGCGGGAACAAATGAGAGGGTACAAGGTAGAAATATTGTATTTTTATTAGGGGATTTTAATTCCCTGATCGGAAGAAATACGAATAAATGATATTTTAGCCTACGTAAATTTGATGTAGAAAAATAAAACAGTAATGTTTACAGACGGCTGCAATTTTCTTGGTATAACAACCAGCCTTTGGTACTAATATGGCCCATAAGTTAACAAGATATTCATATGATAGCAAGACGGCTAACATTATTAATCACGTTATTATAAACAAAGGATTGGCAGGAGCTAAAGCTGAAATTGAGCTAAAGCTTTAACTAAAACTAAAATTTTGAAACTATTTTCCAGTAATCCATGATATTGCAAGACTCCAGGATGAGAATTTGAGAGAAATTTCCAGGAACAGTTGAATGCTATATTGGAGAGTTTAAAATTTGACAACGTAGGAGATGGTAGAACAATTTTAGAAAAATAGTTTGTGAAGTTGCCGGTGGTTCCTTAAAGAGGAAAGTTAGAAACGCAACTAGGACTAATACCAAAAATGCTTTATGTTTAACAGAGAGGAAAAAGAACATTTCCAAGAATCATTAGAGTGATACATTATTCTAAAATAAAAAGAATGTAAGGAAAGTGGTGAAAGCATTAAAATATGACTTAAGAAGATCTGAGGTGGAGGACATGGCTAAAATCGTTGAACAATTGCAAAATGCAGCCAAAAAGCATAATAGTAAAACATTGTACTGGCATCTTTAAAAACTGAAATGGGGTATTCAATTTCAACTTGTCCCAATTGAAGATAGGAACGAGGGCACGGGGCCATTCTTAGTGATAAGGATAGAGTTAAAGATAGATGGACAGAACATTTCGAGAATGTCCTGGACCGTGATATAGTTATAGGATAATATATAGGAAAAAAATGACTCTGTGGAAGTGCAGCAAGATCTATTTTGCGAGGAAGAATTAGTGACGGTACTAAAAGATAAAAAAAAATAAGGCCCTAGTATTGATAGTGTAATAAATGAGTTATTTAAATATTGTAGTTGTGAAGTTAGAGATAAATTAATAAAGATTATGAATATGATTCTTAAAAAGGGAAAGTACCGAAAGAAAATCTTTAATTAAACCCCTGTATAAGAAAGATGATAAAAGTGAGTGTTTTAATTATAGAGGCTTTAGTTTGGCTTTTGCAGGATACAAATTATTAGTATGATGATATTTTTTAGAGTTAGAAATGCTGTAGATAAAGTTTCGATAGAAGAACAGTGTGGTTTTAGCAAGGGGGGATGTGTCGACAAAATATTCACTCTCTGATTAATAGCTGAGCTGTTCCTAAAATAACAAACACATTTAGTACTCAGTTTCATAGATCTTCAGCTGATAAAAGAGCTCTAGCGTAGGTTCCTATCATTGCATGGTGTACCAGATATATACATATATATATATATATATATATATATATATATATATATATATATATATATATATATATATATATATATATATATATATATATATATATATATATATATATATATATATATATATATATAATATTAACATATAATATATACATTAATATTTATATTAACATATACCTGATTAGTGCTATATACGTGAAATTAGAACTAGTCACCAGAACTATTGATTAATCTTGTGGTTAAGGTCAGTAGCTGGTGTCGTATTCAATCAGGAGTTAAGCAGTATTGCGTTCAATATGTATCAATATCGTATCAATATGTATCAATATGTATTAATATTGTATCAATATCAATATGTATCAAGGTTGTATCAATATGAATATTGTATCAATATGTATTCAATATTGCGTTCAATCCTTATCAATATCGATCATTTTTATGTACTTTTTCCTAAAGTCACAGCAAAGGCAATTGGAGACCACCGAATCAATTGGGGAAGTAAAACTTTTCCAGACTTAGATTATGCTGATGATTTGACCATCTCAGATGAAGATGTTAGCAAAAAGCTTGATTTTTTGAGGCTATAGAGATCAGGGTGCAAGAATAGGTTTGAAAATTAATGTTAAGAGGACTAAGTCGCTAAGACTAGAAATAAATGAAGGTGTGAAGTTGATGTTGGGTAAGGAGAATATCGATCAATGGGAGTCCTTCTCCTACCTAAGTATCTTTTTTAGTAAAGACGGTGGTTGTAATGAAGATTTTGAAGTAGAATAGCGAAGGCCTAGGTTTTTTTTCACAGTTGAAACAAGTTTGGAAGAATAAGAGGATAAATTTGCGATCCAAGATCAGAATATTGAAAGCTACAATGATGATACTGCTAAAGTATGGCTCTAAAGTATGGTTGCTCCAAAAAATAGAGGAAGATTTGCTAGATGTTTTCGAGAAAAATTGTCTACGGATTCTTTTGGTAATCGACTGACTGATCGTATCTCAAACAGTAAGCTCTGCAAAAAATGTGGATCAATCCTGCTTTCTAGGGCTATGAGAGAAAGAAGAGAGAGAATAGAGAGAAAGGATAAAATGACTATGTACCGTTCTGCGAATAAGGGATGACAAATTTCCAAGGTCGGCAAACCATCTAGGGCCAAACAAAAGCAGTTCGTCCCAGAATTGGGTGAGTGGATGTTGTAAGGATGACAGATTTTAAAGGAAAATTAGAATTTCTTGGGAGGGTTAAAGAAAGAGACTTTGATTAAGTTGGGATCGAGAGGGGTCACGTGCAGCTGTGTTGGCCTCAGTAGGCATGGCGCTGCAATGGGTTGTTGGCAGAAGTAGCAGTAGCTTATAAAGAACTTAAAATTCTATTTTGGGAATAGTGTTTTTAGAATTAATCAAAATCTAAAAAACATCCATGTATTAAATCTTTTTTTTTAAAGACAATTCACACTAAAGTAGAAAAATTAAAAGCCAATATATACACTTAATGATATTCTCGTACCTAGCATATTGCCCATAATTAATTACTACTCAGTTAAAAGAAATATTATCATGTCTTTTAAGGCTCAGAATTTTTTGTATTTAATGTGTTTTGACTAATACTATGTGAATCAACTGAATTAGTCGGCAAAAATTAAAGAAGGTTGTCGTCCGCGAAAAAAAAAAAAAACAAAAAAAAAACAAAAGGAGACCGATGCAATAAAACTGACAGAAATAGTCTAATCGCAATGCTTTCTGTTGTGTGGACAGGATTTTTCGCCAGTTTCTACCACTTCAAATTGCAAAATCAAGACTTATAGTCACTTAAAAACTTAAAGATTTTATTTGTTACTGTTATACTTCTCACGTAATTGCCAAAAAGACTTTGCTAAGCGGTTCTGAGTGGTTAGATAAATGAGGAAATTCAAGCCATCTTTACACTCCCAAACTATCTCACGCTATCAAGCCATCTCAATTTCCAAAACATATGCTAAACTGTCCTGAAAGGCTAGATAATAGTGGAAATTCAAGGCATCTCTACACTCTCTACATCTTTGCACGCTCCAGGCTTGTATTTGACTCTGTTATGCTTCTAACGTCATTACCAAAAAGTGTTTGCTGAGCAGTTCTGAAAGACAAGATAAGTGAGGAAATTCAGGCCATCTACACTCTCTACATGCCCGCACACCTGAAGCTTGCATTTGAGACTGTTATACTTCTTACGTAATTGCCAAAAAACCTTTGAGAAGCTGTTCTGAAAGCCTAGATAAGCGTAAAATCCAAGCTATTTCTACACTCTCTATAGCTCTGCGTGCTTGAGGCTTACAGTTGACACAGTTAGACATCTCACTTAATTGCCAAAAAGAATTTGCCAAGCCATTCGAAAGCCTAGATAAGCATAGAAATTCATGCCATCTCCACAGTCTCTACATTTCTGCGTGCTTGAAGCTTGTACTTAAGACACGTAATTGCCAAAAACATTTTCCAGCCTGTTCTGAAAGGCTAGATAAGCGAGGAAATACAAGCCATCTCTATACTCTCTACATCTCTGCATGCTTGAAGCTTTTATTTGACACTGTTACGCTTCTCACATAATTACCAAAAAGTGTTTGATAAGCAGGTCTGAAAGACAAGATAAGCGAGGAAATTCAAATCATCTCTACACTCCTACATCACTGCATGCTTGAAGATTGTATTTGAGCCTGTTATACCTCTCAAATAGTTACGAAAAATATTTGCTAAGCAGCTCTGAAAGGTGAGATGAGCGATAAAATTCAAACAATCTCTACACTCTCTACATCTCTGCATGCTTAAAGCTAGCACTGCTTTACTTCTCACATAATTGCCGAAAAGCATTTGCTAAACAGTTCTGAAAGGCAAGATATTCGAAAAAATTCATGCCATCTCTACATTGAGAAGTACAACACTGTCAAATGCAACCGTTAAGCATGTAGAAATGTAGACATTGCAGATATGGCATGAAATACCTCGCTTATCTTACAGTGCTAACGCTACCACTACCACTAGAGCAAACGCTACCACTTTTTGACAATTACTTATGAAGCATAACAGCGTATAATGCAAAATTCAAGCATGCAGAGATGTAGAGAGATAATCTTGAATTTCCTCGTTCATATAGCCTTTCATAAATACTTATTGGCAATTACTCGAGATGTATAACAGTGTCAAATGCAACCGTCAATAATGTAGATATGTAGAGAGTGTGGAGATGGCTTGAATTTTCTCACTTATCTCGCGTTTCAGACCAGATTTAGCAAACACTTTTCGGCAATTACGTGAGAAGTATAAACGTACCAAATGCAACCATCAAGCATGTAGAATGTAAATAGTGTCTAGGGGTATGGAATTTCCTCGTTTATGTAGCCTTTCATAACGGCTTAATAAAGCCTTTATGGCAAGTACATGAGAAGAAAAGCAGTGTCAAATGCAACCTTCAAGCATGCAGACATGTAGAGAATGTATAGATGTTTTGAATTTTCTCGTTCATATGGCCTTTCAGAACGGCTTCATAAATACTTTTTGGCAATTGTATAACAGTGTCAAATGCAACCGTCAAGTATGCAGAAATGTAGAGAGGGTGGAGATGGCTTGGATTTCCTTGCTTATCACACCTTTCAGAACGGTTTAGCAAACACTTTTTGGCAATTACATGAGAAGTATAACAGTGTCAAATGCAACCTCCAAGTATGCAGAGATATAGGGAGTATATAGATGTCTCGAATTTCCTTGTACATTTAGCCTCTCATAAAGTCCTCGTAAATGCTTTATGGCAATTAAATGTGAAGTGAAACAGTGTCAAATGCAATTGTCAAGCTTGTAGAGATGCGAAGAGTGTGGAGATGGCTTGGATTTCCTTGCTTATCTCACCTTTCATAACGGTTTAGCAAACGCTTTTTGGCAATTATGTCAGAAGTATAACAGTATCAAATGCAGCCTTCAAGTATGCACAGATGTAGAGAGCGTATATGTCTAGAATATCCTCGTTTATCTATCCTTTCAGAACGGCTTAGTAAATGCTGTATGGTAATTACGTGAGAAGTATAACAGTGTCAAATGCAACCGTCAACCTGTAGAGATGTTGAGAGTGAGGAGATGGCTTGAATTTCCTCGCTTATCTCACCTTTCAGAACCGCTTAGCAAACGCTTTTTGGCAATTATGTCAGAAGTATAACAGTGTCAAATGCAACCTCCAAGTATGCACAGATGTAGAGAGCGTATATGTCTAGAATATCCTCGTTTATCTATCCTTTCAGGACGGCTTAGTAAATGCTATATGGTAATTACATGAGAAGTATAACAGTGTCAAATGCAACCGTCAACCTGTAGAGATGTTGAGAGTGAGGAGATGGCTTGAATTTCATCGCTTATCTCACCTTTCAGAGCCACTTAGCAAACGCTTTTTGGCAATTATGTCAGAAGTATAACAGTATCAAATGCAGCCTTCAAGTATGCACAGATGTAGAGAGCGTATATGTCTAGAATATCCTCGTTTATCTATCCTTTCAGGACGGCTTAGTAAATGCTATATGGTAATTACGTGAGAAGTATAACAGTGTCAAATGCAACCGTTAACCTGTAGAGATGTTGAGAGTGAGGAGATGGCTTGAATTTCATCGCTTATCTCACCTTTCAGAGCCACTTAGCAAACGCTTTTTGGCAATTATGTCAGAAGTATAACAGTATCAAATGCAGCCTTCAAGTATGCACAGATGTAGAGAGCGTATATGTCTAGAATATCCTCGTTTATCTATCCTTTCAGGACGGCTTAGTAAATGCTGTATGGTAATCACGTGAGAAGTATAACAGTGTCAAATGCAACCGTTAACCTGTAGAGATGTTGAGAGTGAGGAGATGGCTTGAATTTCCTCGCTTATCTCACCTTTCAGAGCCACTTAGCAAACGCTTTTTGGCAATTATGTCAGAAGTATAACAGTATCAAATGCAGCCTTCAAGTATGCATAGATGTAGAGAGCGTATATGTCTAGAATATCCTCGTTTATCTATCCTTTCAGGACGGCTTAGTAAATGCTGTATGGTAATTACATGAGAAGTATAACAGTGTCAAATGCAACCGTCAACCTGTAGAGATGTTGAGAGTGAGGAGATGGCTTGAATTTCATCGCTTATCTCACCTTTCAGAGCCACTTAGCAAACGCTTTTTGGCAATTATGTCAGAAGTATAACAGTATCAAATGCAGCCTTCAAGTATGCACAGATGTAGAGAGCGTATATGTCTAGAATATCCTCGTTTATCTATCCTTTCAGAACGGCTTAGTAAATGCTATATGGTAATTACGTGAGAAGTATAACAGTGTCAAATGCAACCGTCAACCTGTAGAGATGTTGAGAGTGAGGAGATGGCTTGAATTTCATCGCTTATCTCACCTTTCAGAGCCACTTAGCAAACGCTTTTTGGCAATTATGTCAGAAGTATAACAGTATCAAATGCAGCCTTCAAGTATGCACAGATGTAGAGAGCGTATATGTCTAGAATATCCTCGTTTATCTATCCTTTCAGGACGGCTTAGTAAATGCTGTATGGTAATTACGTGAGAAGTATAACAGTGTCAAATGCAACCGTCAACCTGTAGAGATGTTGAGAGTGAGGAGATGGCTTGAATTTCCTCGCTTATCTCACCTTTCAGAACGGCTTAGCAAACGCTTTTTGGCAATTATGTCAGAAGTATAACAGTATCAAATGCAGCCTTCAAGTATGCACAGATGTAGAGAGCGTATATGTCTAGAATATCCTCGTTTATCTATCCTTTCAGGACGGCTTAGTAAATGCTGTATGGTAATTACGTGAGAAGTATAACAGTGTCAAATGCAACCGTCAACCTGTAGAGATGTTGAGAGTGAGGAGATGGCTTGAATTTCCTCGCTTATCTCACCTTTCAGAACGGCTTAGCAAACGCTTTTTGGCAATTATGTCAGAAGTATAACAGTATCAAATGCAGCCTTCAAGTATGCACAGATGTAGAGAGCGTATATGTCTAGAATATCCTCGTTTATCTATCCTTTCAGGACGGCTTAGTAAATGCTGTATGGTAATTACGTGAGAAGTATAACAGTGTCAAATGCAACCGTCAACCTGTAGAGATGTTGAGAGTGAGGAGATGGCTTGAATTTCCTCGCTTATCTCACCTTTCAGAACGGCTTAGCAAACGCTTTTTGGCAATTATGTCAGAAGTATAACAGTATCAAATGCAGCCTTCAAGTATGCACAGATGTAGAGAGCGTATATGTCTAGAATATCCTCGTTTATCTATCCTTTCAGGACGGCTTAGTAAATGCTATATGGTAATTACATGAGAAGTATAACAGTGTCAAATGCAACCGTTAACCTGTAGAGATGTTGAGAGTGAGGAGATGGCTTGAATTTCCTCGCTTATCTCACCTTTCAGAACGGCTTAGCAAACGCTTTTTGGCAATTATGTCAGAAGTATAACAGTATCAAATGCAGCCTTCAAGTATGCACAGATGTAGAGAGCGTATATGTCTAGAATATCCTCGTTTATCTATCCTTTCAGGACGGCTTAGTAAATGCTATATGGTAATTACGTGAGAAGTATAACAGTGTCAAATGCAACCGTCAACCTGTAGAGATGTTGAGAGTGAGGAGATGGCTTGAATTTCCTCGCTTATCTCACCTTTCAGAACGGCTTAGCAAACGCTTTTTGGCAATTATGTCAGAAGTATAACAGTATCAAATGCAGCCTTCAAGTATGCACAGATGTAGAGAGCGTATATGTCTAGAATATCCTCGTTTATCTATCCTTTCAGGACGGCTTAGTAAATGCTATATGGTAATTACATGAGAAGTATAACAGTGTCAAATGCAACCGTCAACCTGTAGAGATGTTGAGAGTGAGGAGATGGCTTGAATTTCATCGCTTATCTCACCTTTCAGAGCCACTTAGCAAACGCTTTTTGGCAATTATGTCAGAAGTATAACAGTATCAAATGCAGCCTTCAAGTATGCACAGATGTAGAGAGCGTATATGTCTAGAATATCCTCGTTTATCTATCCTTTCAGGACGGCTTAGTAAATGCTATATGGTAATTACGTGAGAAGTATAACAGTGTCAAATGCAACCGTTAACCTGTAGAGATGTTGAGAGTGAGGAGATGGCTTGAATTTCATCGCTTATCTCACCTTTCAGAGCCACTTAGCAAACGCTTTTTGGCAATTATGTCAGAAGTATAACAGTATCAAATGCAGCCTTCAAGTATGCACAGATGTAGAGAGCGTATATGTCTAGAATATCCTCGTTTATCTATCCTTTCAGGACGGCTTAGTAAATGCTATATGGTAATTACGTGAGAAGTATAACAGTGTCAAATGCAACCGTTAACCTGTAGAGATGTTGAGAGTGAGGAGATGGCTTGAATTTCATCGCTTATCTCACCTTTCAGAGCCACTTAGCAAACGCTTTTTGGCAATTATGTCAGAAGTATAACAGTATCAAATGCAGCCTTCAAGTATGCACAGATGTAGAGAGCGTATATGTCTAGAATATCCTCGTTTATCTATCCTTTCAGGACGGCTTAGTAAATGCTGTATGGTAATTACATGAGAAGTATAACAGTGTCAAATGCAACCGTCAACCTGTAGAGATGTTGAGAGTGAGGAGATGGCTTGAATTTCATCGCTTATCTCACCTTTCAGAGCCACTTAGCAAACGCTTTTTGGCAATTATGTCAGAAGTATAACAGTATCAAATGCAGCCTTCAAGTATGCACAGATGTAGAGAGCGTATATGTCTAGAATATCCTCGTTTATCTATCCTTTCAGGACGGCTTAGTAAATGCTATATGGTAATTACGTGAGAAGTATAACAGTGTCAAATGCAACCGTCAACCTGTAGAGATGTTGAGAGTGAGGAGATGGCTTGAATTTCATCGCTTATCTCACCTTTCAGAGCCACTTAGCAAACGCTTTTTGGCAATTATGTCAGAAGTATAACAGTGTCAAATGCAACCTCCAAGTATGCACAGATGTAGAGAGCGTATATGTCTAGAATATCCTCGTTTATCCATCCTTTCAGAACGGCTTAGTAAATGCTGTATGGTAATTACATGAGAAGTATAACAGTGTCAAATGCAACCGTCAACCTGTAGAGATGTTGAGAGTGAGGAGATGGCTTGAATTTCATCGCTTATCTCACCTTTCAGAGCCACTTAGCAAACGCTTTTTGGCAATTATGTCAGAAGTATAACAGTATCAAATGCAGCCTTCAAGTATGCACAGATGTAGAGAGCGTATATGTCTAGAATATCCTCGTTTATCTATCCTTTCAGAACGGCTTAGTAAATGCTATATGGTAATTACGTGAGAAGTATAACAGTGTCAAATGCAACCATTAACCTGTAGAGATGTTGAGAGTGAGGAGATGGCTTGAATTTCATCGCTTATCTCACCTTTCAGAGCCACTTAGCAAACGCTTTTTGGCAATTATGTCAGAAGTATAACAGTATCAAATGCAGCCTTCAAGTATGCACAGATGTAGAGAGCGTATATGTCTAGAATATCCTCGTTTATCTATCCTTTCAGAACGGCTTAGTAAATGCTGTATGGTAATTACGTGAGAAGTATAACAGTGTCAAATGCAACCGTTAACCTGTAGAGATGTAGAGATTGTGGAGATGGATTGAATTTCCTCGCTTATCTCACCTTTCAGAACGGCTTAGCAAATGCTTTTTGGAAATTACGTAAGAAGTATAAGACTACCAAAGGCAACCGTTAAGCATGTAGAGATGTAGAGATTGTGGAGATGGATTGAATTTCCTCGCTTATCTCACCTTTCAGAACAGTTTAGCAGATGTTTTTTGGCAATTACTTGAGAAGTATAACATTTTCAAAAACAACCGTCAAGCATGTAAATGTATGTAAATAATATGTAAGAATGACAAAGCCGAATTTTGAGTTGTTCTGAGTTGTTTTCATCCTTCCGAAAACAACAAAGCAAACTATTTACGGAGATTATGTCAAAATTGTAAGAACGTCGGACGTAATCTTTAGGTATGACAAAAATATGCTGTGACGGAGAGTAAAACAGATCAATGAATAGAGAAATAAAGAGATAAAAATATAATAAATATAAAAATAGAGAAGGCATATAGAATATAAATACAGAAATAAAGAAAGACTATGGAGATAAAAATAAAGAGATAAAAATATAATTATCTGTTTAGCAAACAAGTTTATAAGCCGGTTTAAAA
This sequence comes from Artemia franciscana, assembly GCF_032884065.1. Lineage (NCBI taxonomy): Eukaryota > Metazoa > Arthropoda > Branchiopoda > Anostraca > Artemiidae > Artemia > Artemia franciscana. Next base: position 7,031,127 of record NC_088870.1, on the reverse strand, counting down.
AACAATATCAAATCACAAACTGTGGACCTGGCAACGTCACTTATCCAAATGGACGATCGTTTTTACCAACTAAGCGGTCCAATCTAAAATTCAGATTATGAAGTCACTGTCCAAATTGTCAATGGAACACCATTTTGGATCCAGATTTTCAGAGGAGGGGCATATCTGATGAACAAACAAATAAATATACATAAAATTATAATCATTTATTATATAATGAAAAGAAAAATCATCAATGTAACAGCACAAACACACACAAAAATAAAAAAAAAATAAAGAATGGAGGTAGAAACTAAAAAAATATATATAAAACTAAAAAAAAAAAATTTTCCCCACCAGGACTGGATCCAACCTGGAATAATATAATGAAAAGAGAAATCATCAATGTAACAGCACAAACACACACATAAAAAAAAAAAAAAAAAAAAAAAAAAAGAGATAGAAGGAGAAAGGGAAAAACTGTTTTCCTAAATTAGTGGTTAATATAGTGGTTAATACTGCACTCCCCTGTAAAGAATCCCAAATGCTTGCTAAGAAAATGCTTTTTTTTTTTTTTTCTTGTTTTCGATATCATATAATTCAAAGAATACCACAATGTCCAATAATATTTGGAATCTTTAGAAAATATATACCTTTTCTGTTTGGGGTTTTGTTTGCATGACTCGATGGTTAATTTTTTATAAATTAAACAACTCTCAGTTGGTGAAATTGAAGAAATCTTTTGTCTGTAAAGCTCGCCAAAAGTACACGTGGCTGTTTCGGTATTGTAAAGCTAAAAGAATAATAAAACAGCCTTATCTCTTAATTTTTATTCGGTTTGGATAAGTAGTGTTGCAAGGTATTATCGCTTCGAATCAATTGACTAATTCAATTGAATTTGAAGTGCCAAAACAGTAAAGATGAAATCTGTTTGCTTGAATAGTTTAAGTGAAAAGTTTCACAACCATATAGGTGTTGATAAAATTATGAAAGATCGAAAACTTGATTTTTAAAGAAAAAGTCCTCAGTATTTAGTTACTTAGTCTCTAGTAGTTATTGTTGCAAAAAAAAAAAGAAAAAAAAAATGTAGGGGAAAAATCTTCACAAAATAAGCTAGCAACTTATGACACTAAACAGCTGAAGAAGGTATAGCTTTTCTTTGAAGGTATAGTTGTCCTTGGGATTTAATAGTTTATCTATTTTTGAACTTTTACGGAAACAAGCGTTGTCAAAATTTAACTTACTAGCTCTGCTTATTTGTTTTCATGGTTTAACGTGGCAACACTGACGAAAATGTGATGCCGCTCAAAAATCTCATAATTTTAAAACAACCAAAACATAAATCTTAGAAAATTGTGAATTTAATATATAATTAGACCTAAGGTGGGTCAAGGGGGACGGAAATGTTATTATTTTTCATGTCCTTGGTATTTTATATGTGTAAACTGGCTTATGATTGGTAGACAGCTTTTCTCGTAAGTCTTTTTACACGCTTAGTTGAACTAAAAAAAAAGTTCAAAGGGAAGTCACGCTTGAAAACTATGGGAGCGCAGCTAAAACCTACTTGTCTTAAGCCCTTTTCCATCGAAGAATGACAACTCTTAAGATAAATCGATCGAATTAACTAATGCAACTTTCTACCGTGGTGGCCTCTGAGTTCGTGGCCTCTGTGTGTGTCAGACCTGTGTTGTGCGGTGATGAGTTATCTATATGATTTTAATATGTGTGGTGTTGACTGTGTTTCAAATTAGCCATCACCTTGCAGATTACTGAGCCAAATCAAAAGGATTGTTTTATATATTTTTTTAAGAAAGCTCTTTTACATCTTCAAAAATGATCTTTTTTTGTCATTTACAAATCACGAGGCATTACAGCTAAAAAGGAAGATTTCATCTTCTTCCTTGTGAGTTTGAGGTTAGTTTTATTTCACAGAAGCCAGTTATTACTGTTCGATAATCACTCATTCCTATTGGTCCCTCTATGTCTCAGCATTATCTCTTTTTGCATAGCTCATATCAATAGTTCAAATGATCATAGGTAAATCATGTGCATAGTCCCTTAAAAAATCAACGTTGAATGAAAAATTAGGTATATTGTCATTGTTTACAGTGAAGTGTGAATTTTTTTTTCAATGACTGATTTTGATAAGTAAACAAGCATGTGAGAACGGGGGAGGGCATGCCACATATCCAGATTAATCCAAAAGTGATGCTAATTTTGTACAATTTCAAGAGGATCCTCTTTCTTTATACATACTTTTTATTTTGTCTGAAAAGTTTGCCAAAAGTACACGCGGCTGTTTTGATATTTTAAGGCTAAAAGAAAAAAGTTCCTTATCTCTTAATTCCATACTGTTTAAATAAGTAGTGTTGCAAATCTTTATTGCTTCAAATTAAGATTAAATAAAAAAAATCAAGTTTTTTGAACTGAAATTAATGAACGACACTAAAACTTAAAACAAACAGGAATTACACCGTATATGAAACGGGCTGTTCCCTCCTCAACACCCCGCTCTTTTTTTATTTAATTTCTGGACGTTTTTGAATTAATAAATGTTTTGATTTTGGCTCTCCGCACATGAATAATTAAAAATAAATTTGAATATGATTTTTTTTTTGGCTAAATGGCTTTCTCATAGTTTTGATCGGAAGATTTTGAGAAAAAAAGGAGTGGGGGAGGAGGCCTAGTTACCCACCAATGTTTTGGAGGCAACTAGAACTTTTAATTTTTTACAAACGTTTTTATTAGTAAAAACTATACATAACTTACAAATTAACTTGCGTAAGGAACTTCTATATTCATATGTTTTATTACGTATATGACGAGGTTCGCCGCCTCGTCAATAACTCGCTCTTTACACTAAAGCTTCCTTAAGAATGACCCCTGAATCACAATGGCCGTAGAATAAATAGTTGAAATTACTAAACATAATTTAGCGTAAAGAGCGAGGTATTAGGAGAAGGTAAACCCCTCATATGCGTAATAATTTCTGTTCGTTTGAAGTTTAATACTACTCCTTACTTTCAGTTGAAAAAACTTTTCATGCTAATTTTTCATTGTTTTTCTAAATAATACTAGAAAATACTACGCCCTCTTAATGGAAATTCTCTTCCCCATGACAAATTCTCCACGGGAAAATTCTGCCATGTAACCCCTCCCTCAACGCCTCCCCCAGCCAAGAAATCCCCCTGGAAACGTCTGTACACGTCCCAATAACCATTACTATATGTAAACACTGGCTAAAGTTTGCAACTTGCAGCCCCTCCCACGGGGATTTTGGGGGAGTAAGTCGTCCCCAAAGACATAGCTATTAGGTATTTCGACTATTTTGAATAAAATTGCTATCTCAGAATTTTGATCCGGTAACTTTTGGAAAAAATGAGCGTGGGAGGGGGCTTAGGCGCCCCCCAAAAATCAAAATAATTCAAAAATAAGGCAAATTTTCCCAGGCTCGTAACTTTTGATGGGCAAGACTAAACTTGATGAAAGTTATAAAAGTCTGTAAAAGTTATGCAAGTCTGTTTTTTAGACTTTGGGTTACTATTGAGCCGGGTCGCTCCTTACTACATTTCGTTACCACGAACTGATTGACAATGGTCAAAGTTTGTAACTTGCAGCCCCTCCCCCGGGGAATGTGGGGGATTAAGTCACCCCCAAAGACATAGTTATTAGGTTCTCGACTAAGTTGAACAGAATGGCCATCTCAAAATGGGATCCGGTGACTTTGGGGAAAATTGTGCGTGGGAGGGGGCCTAAGTGCCCTCCAATTTTTTGGTCACTTAAAATGGCACTAGAACTTTTAATTTCCTTTTAATTTCTGTTAGAATGAGCCCTCTTGAGACATTTTAGGACCACTAGGTTGATGTGACCCCCCTGGGAAAAAAAACAAACAAATAAACGCGCATCCTTGATCTGTCTTCAGGCAAAAATACAAAATTCCGCATTTTTGCAGATAGGAGCTTGAGACTTCTACCGTAGGGTTCTCTGATACGCTCAATCTGATGGTGTGATGGCCGTTCTGTTACTTTTAGGGGATGTTTCCACGTATTTTTTAAAATAAGGCAGATTTTCACAGGCTCGTAACTTTTGATGGGTAAGACTAAACTTGATAAAACTTATATATTTAAAATCAGCATTCAAATTCAATTCTTTTGATGTAACTTATCAGAATTCCGTTTTTAGAATTTCAGTTACTATTGAGCCGGGTCGATCCTTCCTACAGTTCGTTACTACGAACTGTTTGATATACTGACTAATACAATGGATCTTGAAGGGCCAGGTCAGTAAAAATAAGATCTGTATCTTTGAATAGTTTAAGTGAAAAATTTGCAGCCATATTAGTCTGAAAAAAAAAACCACGAATTTAACGAAAAAGTTGTCTTTTTAATGGAAAAAGACCTCAAAATCCAGTTATCTTATTTGTGGGGATAGTTGGTATAAAATAAAAAATAAGAAAATGTGGATAAAAATTTAGCAAATAATAAACTAAAACGTGACACAAACAGCTGAAGTAGGTGTAGCTGTCTTTAGAATTTAGCAGATTATTAATGTTTGGTTTTCTATATATGTTACCGTTTGAAATTCGTGAATGTTGACATTCGCCAGTGAATGTCCGAAATACCCTTTTCTCCTTGGATTTAGTCAGCGTTGCCAGTTAACTTTTCAAATTTAATAGAAGGTTTGATAGTGACCGGTTAGGTTGGTAGCTTACGTTAGGTTTTTTAACTCAATTCTGGTATTTATAATTAAATTTAACCTAAATTAACCTAAACGAACATCTAACCAAACCTAGCTTTTACCATCATGACTTGTATAAGACTGAAAAAGCTAACTCACAGAGCTAATTGAATCCAAGTAGAGAAAAAGAAATTTCAGATATTCGCTGGTGAATGTCAGCATTAGCCAGATTTTGGACATTTAGGGTAACATATATGCTCTATTTTAGTACATATTTGAGCATATAGGTTTGAATATATTATAGTATATTATTATTATATCATTAATGACTAAACGTGATTCATTATGTTTATTGTTATAATTTAATTTCTTGAGATTCTTTTTCAAACTTTTGGATCTTTGGAAAGAGAAGCTTGGGATCTTGATAGATTCTTATAGTTACCCAAGCTAGGCATTTGATTTACTTTTTATCGTTTAATGTATAGCCTTAATGCTATTTCTTAAGCTGTTTAGAACTTTGAATAAAGTAGTTTTTTTATCACAAAACTAATAAGAAAAAAAAAGAAAAGGAATAAATGTGGGGATGTACTTCAACTAGACATCAACCCAATTTTCACTCTCACTGATATCTTCTACAATGGCGCGCGACTTTGATAGCGTTAAATTAACAACAAGCCAGTATATAAGTATTGTAATTAGATTGTCGTTCCCGAAAGCGTCAATTACCATCTATTGAAGATGTCAGTATCACTGTTCAGGAATAAAAGTTAAAATTCTTGGTGTTACGGTTTACGTTGACTTGAAATGGCATTTCCCACATTGTAACTACACTAAGTACATTCAGAAATGAACATTCCTGAATTTAATAAAAGTAATTTTAAGAAACTGTTTAACTATTTGGAAACTATTTAAGAGACGTTTTTGCTGTCACGATCGTTTGCCAGGGGTCTTCGATTCACGATTCCTCCCAAGCAATTAAGGTTTATTTTATAATGTACGGTCCAATGTAGATTAGATCCAATTTGGACTTGGCTTCCCCAGTGTAGTGGACCCTGTCTCGGCTCGACTCTAGGCGATCGAGTGTATCCAAAATTGAGCATACAGTGTTTTCTTTAGAAGTCCAATATGTTTCTTGTGAAGATTAAATAAATAAAAAAAAAAGTATTTTTAACTAAAAGTAGGGAGCGACATTAAAACTTAAAACTAGTAGAAATTATTCCGTATATGAATATGCGGATGTGTCTCTTCCTCAACAACCCGCTCTTTACGCTAAAGTTTGAAACCTTCTCACGACTCTACTTTTTAAAAGAATAAAAGCTTTAGCGTAGAAAGCTGAATTAAAATGGAATAGTTGTGGGCATCAAGTCATGGCTGATTATAGAAGGAAAGCCAAGACAGATAGACCAATTGAGTGAGAAGAAAAACCTGGCATTAATTCCCCCCTTATTAGGATTGTATAAAAAGGAGTTTAGTTTACTTGTTAGTTGATATGTCTAATCTATTATCCGTCCATGCATTATTGCTAGGGCAGTAGAACTAAGGTAGATAGTCATAGAGCTAATATAGTGATAAAACCTATAGATTTCCAAGTGTTTGATTAATTTGACTTGGGTAAATGGCGGAATTATGTGGGTGCCTCTCTTATTGGACCAATGCACGGTTTGTTATCTTTTAGCAGGTGACGCCTGCCAGGAGTCTGAGGTGAGTTGACCCAGAATTATATCTATTTTCGATTTCCAGTTGGTTGAGCCTCCTCCTTGGCTAATACGGCCACCCCTTCCACAGAAACCTTATAGATTAACCATGGGCAACTTTCAAAAACAACAAACTTTGTCGAAAAACAAACTTTCTGGGGGATTTTCAAGCCCTAAGTAATATTTACCTGAATTTTGGGCTATTTTGAACAAGATGGCTATTCAAAATTTTAATCGGATGCATTTGGGGACAAAAGTGCGTGAAGGGGAGGGGGGTTTACCCCCTAATCATTTTCACCCACAAAAATGGCAAAATCAATTTCCATTTCCAGTCGAATGAGCCTCATCCAAAGTTTATGCAACCACACCTTCCATAAAAACTATATACGTTAACGATGGGTAACTAGTATAGTTTATAGCCCTTCCTCGGGGCTGGAGGGGGGTTCAAACCCAAAAACACAGTTATATGGCATTTTGACAATATTGAACAAAATGGCTGTCTCAAAATTTTTATTTGATACATTTGGAGGAAAGAGGCCTTGGAGGGGAGGGGGGATCGTTGCCCTCTGATTGATTTGGGGCACTTAAAAAGGGCTCTAGAATTTTCAATTCCGAAATGAATGAGCCCACTCTGAAGTTTCCCTTCCACGACCTTCCCTTCCACAAATGCCTTATATTCCCCCAGGGAATAACTTATAACACTTGCCCCCGGGCTCTGTGTCGGTCTGTGGGGGTTGTGTCGACTCCCAAGTTTTGTTATCTGATCTTTGTATTATTTTGAACAAATGGCTATATGAAAATTCTGATCAGATGTATCTGCGGAAATAAGGGCTTAGGGAGCCTAGTCGTCCTCCGATCACTCTTGACTCTTAGAAAGCCACTAGAACTTCACATTTCCAATTGAATGAGCTCCCTCCGAAGTTTATACAGCCCCCCTTCCATATGAAGGGCCTCTGAAAAATAATAAAACATTGAAGTCTTATAGCCTTTACTATAGGCAACGCCATAGCGTTGCCTCTGAAATTGTAAATTCATATATTTACATGGGTTAATAATCCGATGGTAGCTTATGTTTTGTTATGCTATAATAAAAATATTGGAGTTATTGATTTACTTGTTCCCCCTTTTAAAGATAAAAAGATAAGAACTTTCGATACAAGTTTTATTATTGATATAGAACAAAATATATTTTACCATAATCCCAAATATATTTACGATGTACCCGACGTCTTTTCGCTTATTTTATGACATGATTATCATTTCGTATTTTACACTTTTGCGATACATCACGTTCGAGATAGAAGGTATATAGGGGCTACTAGATATAGACTTAGGATTACCTGCCATAACACTACTTCTTGAATCAGCGCGCCCTAGCTCAAAGCCAGCTATATGGCAACCATGAAAAGCAAAATTCATCTTCCCCCCACCTCCCCCCAAAAATGAAGCTACGGGTTATCTATGGTCCATCGACGATATGAAAATTGAGGTTAATATCCTAATGCTCGTGTAATTTCTTGCTTGTAATTTAAAATTGGAACAAATAATAATAAGGTTCAAGATTTTGTAGTTCTAGGCTGTAAAATAAAATATTAAAAAAAGATTCGTTTAAAACAAAAAATTAAAAAAAACAAACTAAAATGGCATAAAATAATTTAGATAAAACTTAAGAAAATAGGCTTAAAAAACTTAAAAAAGAAAATTTATAATAAGACAAATACAAATTAAAATAAGATAAAATTCAAATTAAATATAAGAAACTAGATGTAATATAAAAAAAAAGATAAGTATCAACAGTGACCAAGGAGACCAAGTTAAAGATGCTATTGCCCCATCTTATCTAAGCCAATTTTTGCTTGCTTTATGTTTATATTTTGTTCTTTACTCTTATAAAAAGAACATTTTATACTTTCAACATTGATAGGCATAAAATTTGGGCAGTAATGAGAAATTGGAAAATATAGTTGGTTATAGTTCGTATAATATTTTGCAAAATCAGATAAGAGGTCCAATTTCGAAATTTGAAGAATTTATAAGAAAAAAATGTGCAAAACATTATTTGAGTTAAAAGAATTTTGTTTTTGCTTACTCTCTTTAGAAAGAGGTTAATTATACAAGTGGTCTTCTATGGGCCGTGGTTTGCTCTTCACTAGGTTGTACCTGTCGCTGTAACCAATCACGGTTTGATGTAATGGGTTTTCGACTATGGAGATTATGCTTGTATGCTACTTATTCTTCCAAGCTTTTCATTCCAGATATTGCACCAAAAGTGCAATTTCTGATGCCATATGGCGCTTGTGAGGGTGCTTTTAAGTTAATTTATAAAAATCGAATTTGAAATGATCTCTTAAACAGTTCTCTATAATATCCCAATGCCTTGCTAATGGTGACAAAAAAACACACAAAAAATATGACAAATCACTACTTTCTCTAGAAAAAGTCACTTTCCTTGATCAAAGTGGGGGCTTTGGGTTTTCTGAAAGGGGTTTCTCACAATGACGGAAGTTTCAATTCGATCCGACACCATTTTTGAGGGGTTTCAGGACCTTTTTCAAAATTCCCATAAATTTGTTTAAAAATGAAAATTTTACTTTTAAAATTAACTCTGATTTCTATGGGCCGTGGGTTGCTCTAAACTAGGTAGTAAGTATCAGCGCAACCATGCTTTATTGTAAAATAGGATCTTTGTGGTATAACCTGACCAAGAAACGCAAAAAATTAATAAAGAACAGCATGACATAAAGATATAAAAAAATTAAAAAAATTTATATCATAAAATTTTATATCATAAATTTATCATTTGTTAATAATCTCTCGTTCAATTAAGCTTTTCTTCGTAAGTCAAAACTAAAATATAAAACAGAAAGCAATATATGATTTTTATTTTTGGTTAACAGTACTGTCAGTCCTAAACATTTTATTAGTTGTTTCGTCAGGTTAAATGAGATGAAGTTATACTTCAATGCCATCTTTGTTTGCTGCAACTGCTCTTTTTGTCATTTGCGTTTTTAATTTTTGTGTTTCCTACGTTTCAAAGCTTAACTCTGTAAAAAAATAAAATATTAAAAAAAATTTCATATATATTAATAAAAGAGAAAAATGTATACTTTAAAGACAACAGAATTTTCTAAATACAATATTTCCTTTAAAGTAATTCCAAGAATTAATTTTTCTTTCGAACCTAAAGTATTTACTCTTTGGTAAACAAACATAATTTAACAATTATTGAAAAGCTGATGAGCTCTGATTGAAGGCAACTCTGATTTCAGGCTACTGTTTTACGAAGCAGTAATGTACTGTGAAGGTTGCCAACTTTTTGGGCCATGAATGTATCCCCCCGAATATCCAAAAATGTGTCCCTCTCTGTCAAATGTGGCACGAAAATGTGTCAAAAATGTGTCCGAATATCCAAAAATGTGCTAAAATATGTTTAAAATATCAAAAACTAGAGCCCTTTTTTACAAGAACTATTATTGACCAAAAGACGAAAACCTCTTTCAAATCGGTCAGTTAACCTCAAATGTAATGAAAACGAAAAAATCCATATGAAACGTTCATACAAAATAACTTAGTGTGAAAGTACGAAACTCACACTAACATTTAAATCCTTTACCTTAGAGAATATCTCTTACTTATGACATCTCTGACAAAACCCAGATGCTCAAAAAAAAGTAAAACCGAGAAAAAGCACTATTTGGTGCAAATGACATTTTTTAACCAAAATATGTATCAAGTTGGAATATGTTTTATTTCATATCGTAAATTTACAAAATGTGTCCCTCTTCGCTCTGTTGTGCCCCAAATTTCTAAAATGTTTCACTTTTTTACCCTTTTATATCATTGAGTCCTGGTACATGGGAGTGTGTCCTTTGACATACAAAGTATCCAGTTGGCAACCAGGTGTACTGTGTGTGTGCCACCGTATTGTCACCTCTTTAAAACGTAGGCGTTTATCTACCATGATACCAAGATACAAAACTGGTTCGTTTTATAAGTCCATTTTGTAATTCAGTTTCCTCAATCCATGGATAGTAATTTACACTTCTGCCATATAATATAAACATAGCTTTTTTCTGATTAACAAGCAGTTTGTTCACTCGCATCCATCTTTCGATTATCCTTGTTTCATGCCATTTTTCAAATCCGCTTCTGTTTTCACAGCCATTATAAACTGAGTATCATCAGCAAAAGTTGGAAGTATTCCTTGCACCAGGCCATCATTGTGCCTAGGCGCTGACAGCTGTTTGAGACATCTATTTAGATCATTAATGTATACAAGAAACAATAGAGGACCCAACACTGATCCCTCTGGCACACCGCACTTTACTGCCATCTCTTCTGACAGGAGTGTGCCAAGTCGTGCTCTTTGCGTTCTACCTTCAAGAACTGAAGCTATCAATTTGAGACTTTTAAGATGAAGTCCAGCATTTTCAAAAACCAAAAGCCTTCATAATATCTACAAAAATTGAAGCCACCTTTAAACCTGAATCTAGGCAATCGTTAACAAATGCAGTCAAAAATATTCAACTGCATATCTTTTCTAAAACCAAATTGACTAAAATGAAATAACATCTTTTCTTCAAAATGATCCATCAGTCGTCTATAAATCAATCTCTCAAAAACACGAGAGATCACTGGAAGTAGAGATATTGGACGGTAGTTGTTCATATTTTCCTTATCACCTCCTTTATACAGAGGAATAACCAACTTACTTTTGAAGCAATTAGGATAACTCCAAATTTAAAAAACATTAATTAAAAAGACATAAAAGATGATTAGATATAACTGGGTAAATTTTTGAACTATTTGAAAGGTTATAAAGTCCATTCCAGCTTTTCACACTTTTCAAAGTGTCCTCAAGTTCATGTGATTTCACTGGTTGAAGATAAATGGTTATATCACTTGCAAACGGATGGAAATTCTGGTATATACCATCCCCCATTTATGCACTTCATAGATATCGATGCTTTTAGGCCTACTTCTGAAAAGTGAGTACACAAGTTATTAGCCACGCCACTATCCGAATCTTACGGCAGATTACTAGGAATTACTGGTTTACTATTTGGACTTATTACCGACTTAATCAGTTGCCAAGTTTTAGCCGGGCTTCCTCCATAATCTTTAAATTTCTTTGCATAGTAATCCATTTTTACTTTTCTTAAAAGACTTTTTAACTTCCTATTAAATTCTTCATTAAGTTCTTTATCAGATGCTAGACCATGAGTCGCGTACCTTTCATAAATCACTTGCCATTTATCCATTGAGGCTAGTAATACTTTCGTAATCCAAGGTTTTTATTGCCAACTCAAATCTTTGCTTTGTCTTTTTAAACTCCAAACACTCTTGAAATGGTAATTTTATTTTTTCATACCTTTTACCAAATTTAGTATCAATACCTTTACTATCCCGAAGAAACTAATAATCTGCACTTTCAAGCTTCGGCTTAAACTTCAAAAGTACATTTCCATCTTGAAAAGGCACCTTTGACACACTTTACTCTTGGCCTAAGGACCAATTGTTCCATTTATATATTGCAACCCCAATGGTCAGATACACTATTAATAATTACTTTAGGGCACAAATATTTAATATTTACAAAAATGTTATCAATTATAGACTCCGAAGTTTCTGTCACGAGTGTGCATATATTAATTTCAGGAAAAAAAAACTTTACATTGTGTTAACAAAATGTCTTACCTTACTATTTCTATCAGCCACATTTAAATCAATATTAAAATCCCCACAAATAAAACACGGCCTTCTTGAACTTAGCAACTTTCCTAAAAACTCATCATTCAGTTTGATAAACTCCTCAACATTACCTGAAAGTGGTCTATAAATTACTACAACCATAAACTTATTATTTGCATTAATTACATCAAGAACCATAGTCTCAAAATTAATTTCATAATTAACCACTAAATCCGACCTAATCTGTACACCAAATCCACATTTTTCACATACAACTAAACCACCACATTCGTGTAGTATCCTATTTTGCATATACAGATTACAACCTTATATTTCTAATAGAGTAGAATTGACTGAATAGAGTTCTAATAGAATTGTTAATAGCTCTAAATTCTAATAGTGTAATGACTGAATTAAATTCAAAAATTATTTTATTCTACAAAATGTCTCCGATAGATTCTTTGCCATGATAAACTTCGAAAAAAGGCTTTTTAAGAGGGGTGTTGAAAAAAAATCTTTTTCTATATTCATTGAAGCTATTGAAAAGCAGCAAATACATCCCCTTTAGACATTAAAAAAAATACGTCTTGTAGCTTTTCCTATGTGTTTGTGAGTTGACATCATTTCCATTCATTGATGGAGGGGGTAGCAGTATATGGAAAATATATTATTGGGGTTATATATTTGCACATTGGGGTGGGGGGTGTAAAATAAACTGAGACGCTTTTAGGAAGTATGCAAATAAGTATTTTAGGGTTCTATAGAGTTGTTTTCAGAATTTAACAGTATTTCCTTCCCAGTAGCCCCAAAAGTGCATTGATACCACAATAACTAATTGCTTAGCATTTCAAATAAAATTTTGGGTTGGTAATTGGTAAATTTTGAAGCAATCTGTTATCTAGTTTTCTGTATAGCAAAATCGAACAGTTCATGATAACATTTCAATTGTAAGTAGTGAGTCAGCCCAATAGTAACCAAACTACAAAGAAAGAAATTTTCATAACAATTAATGCAACCAAGCATTAAGGCTTGTTATGCTGACTACAAATATATACAATTTATTTGGTTTAATGTTTTATAAATAGCAGTTCAATAGGGATAAATCCTTTTATACGATAAGTCCTATGGATAGCCCGAATTATTATGAGTTTTTGTCATTGTTTTCACTGTCTAATAAAGGGAATTATCCTTATTAAACTGCTATTTGTAATTCATGGAAAGGCAGTGTGGGCTTAGAAAATACCTAGGTTTAACGTTACTTACCAAAAGTACACTTTTGCTAGGTAAAAGGCTCTAAAAGTGTTCATAGGCCAGGCCATAAAACACCTAATATGTACCTTTAATAATAAATTTTTCATCTGTCTCTTAAAGGAGCCAAGTGTTTGTGACTGCAGGATCTCAGCAGGAACCAAGCTCTAAGCATATTCCACAGTTTTAAAAAATTCTGGCTGTAACCCTGGTCACAAGTTTTTGACGAATTTCACAGGTTTTTTGGCACTTTTTCCCAGGTTTTAGAAATTAGTGGTGGCAATACTGCAGCAAAGGCAACGGAAAAACACTGAATCAAAAGAAGAGTCAAACTCTCTTGGACTTAGATTATGCTGATTATTTAAGTATTCTAGATGAAAGTGTTAACGAAATGAATGAACTTTTAGAGGTTTTACGAGTTCAGGGTGAAAGAATAGTTTTAAAAATTAATGTTAAGAAGACTATTTTGCTTAGGCTTGGAATAAGTGAAGATGAAAAGGTGACCCTGGGTAACGAAAAGATTGATTGGGTGGACAGCTTCACTTACCTTGGCAGTATTATTAATAAAGACGGTGGGAGCAGTGAAGATGTTAAAAGTAGAATAGACAAGGACCAGGAAGTTAAAAAAGTTTGGAAGAATAGGATGATAAGTCTGCAAAACTTAATTAGAATATTAAATCAAGCTCTATAATCAAGTGCTATATCTAAATCAAGCTTTTGATAAAAGTTACCGAGTTGCAACTATTTTTTAGACATCATTAAAAATTTCGATACAGTGGATCATTACATACTTGTTGAAAACTTACGAAGGTATGAAGTTGATGAAGATTTCTCCATTTGATAATTAGTTTCCTTTCTAGTCGTTTAAAAAGAATAAAAACATCTGGTTCGATTTCTCAACCATTGCTAATTAGATGCGGTGTACCCCAAGGGTCTATTTTAGGCCCTTTATTATTTTTGATTTATGTTAATGATCTTTCTCCTTCTCTTCGGCCACTTGTGAATAAGGTTTCAGACTTTATCAATAAAGAGACTAATGTTTCTCTCCTTATATTTGCTGATGGCACAACTTCAATTGTGTGTGCAAAAACGACTGAATTATTGGTTACTGTATTGTCTAACAGTGTTCAAAAGCACCTCATCTGGATGAGGTGCAATAAGAGTGCTATTAATCATAATAAGTCAAATTTTGTAGTTTTTTGATGGCCTGGTAATTGTTATCCATGGATATCATCAGTTAAATCTGGGGGCATTGCAATATGGAGGACTTCAAGTGTTCGATACCTTGGTATTATTGTTGATGAGTCACTCTCAATTGAAGATCATATTGTGAAAGTTTCAAATATATTAGCAAAAAAAGTCGGCATAATTTGTAAACTTAAACATTGTTTTCCGAAGGAAATAATCCGTATGTTATATTTTAGTTTAATTCACCCCTATATTGTTGTATTGTAGTTCAATTTGGTTGGGAGCTTTCTCCTCAATCCTTCGTCCAGTCCGAGTTTTGCAAAATACTGTTATTAGAATACTTGCTAATTTAAGCACTTCTGAACCGTGTCGAGAGGCTTATGTTAGGTTAAAAATACCCCCAGTCTCTGCTCTCCGTGACTTTTATACGTCACGGAGTTTTATGTATAATTGTGTAAGAGGTAAGTCCGCTTCTTTTCTAAGTGTGTTCACGCAAGTTAATGAAGTTCATTCCCATGGCAAAAGGTCAATGAACAAAATTTATGTCAATAATTTGGTTACGTCTATGTCAGGGTTTTTATTAATTTTTGGAGGGGCTAAGCTATGGAATCTGTTAAATGAGAATATTGAAAATAATAATCTAAGTGATTTTAAAATGTTCTGAAATATTCATTCATCAGTACTGTTGAAAAATAAATTGTCTTCTAAATATTATGTTAATGATTAATGTAATAGGATGCATAGTTGATAGATTAAATTGGTATTAAATCATTAAAGGTAGTTTTTGTTTTTATTGAAATGCGTTAAGGAAGGAGTTGAGTGTGGAGTGTTAAGCGAGTGGTAGTAGGGTATATGATGTTGTAGTCGTGTTTTGTTTTTACACTCCTTCTGAGATTTATTTATTTATTTATTCATCCAATAGCTTGTAAGCTAAAAGCTTGTAAGCATAACATACAAAATGAAAATCAAAAAGTGGCAGCTGCTGGAATATTTAACAAAAATCTGCTGCTGGTAGACTTATGCAGCTGCTGGTAGACTTATGGTTGTTAATATACATCACTTTAAAAACAGGTGTTTACTAACTCACTCTTATAACTAGGAACGGTATAAGCAGTGACAAAACTATCAGGTAATAAGTTCCAAAGTTTTATTGATCTATTTACAAAAGACATCTCATCTATTTTGGTGCAGGGGAGGGGGGGGGGAAATTTCAATGCGTTTTGCCTGGTTGATTCATAATGGCTTCTTTGAAAGAAATTTTCTGACTCCAAATTTACAATGCCGTTTACAATACTGTAGACACTGAGAAGATCAGAGCGCTTCCGATGGGAGGGAAGACTCGGCAATCCTAGCGCCTCTAAACGTTTTGAATACGGCAAATTTCTATGTTAAGTTTTTTTCGTTTTTTTTTTATTTGTTTGGTTATCCCTCCTCCATATCATGCTGTGGCATTTTGAGAAGATGTGTCTATGTTTTTTTTTGTCAATAATTGTTGTTCAATAAATAAATAAAAAGTTAAAAACTATAGTGGTGACAGTGGTCAAGTATGGTTCTGAAGCTTAGGTGCTCCGAAAAACGGAGGAAGAATTACTAGATGTTTTTCAGAGAAATCGAATACGGATGATTTTGGATACTTGACTGACTGATCGTATCTCAAACAGTAGGCTGGACGAAAAGTATGGTTTAATCCCGCTTTCCAGGGCTATTGATTCCAGGGACTTGACTGACTGATCGTATCTCAAACAGTAGACTGGACGAAAAGTAAGTAAGTAAGTAAGTAAAATATTTATTACCCGTATTTTTCACATGGAACAAAACGGAGTACAATGAAAAAACAAATAAAAGAAAAGAAAAAAAAGAGAAGAAAAACGGAGAGAAATTTAAGACACAACATGGAAAAATACATAATCAAGAACTGTAGAAATGTTTAAGCCAGGGGTGGTTCCATTTTGCCTGGAAATTAGAAATCAACCGGTTTACCGCGATACTGGGGTCTGCAATCCTATGTTTATCAATCATATATGTATTTCTCGTCCACAAGGGGCATCGCAGCAGGAACTTCGCGAACCTAAAATAAAGGGACCGGAGCTTGCGTTTTTGTGTGTCAGTTAATAAATTCCAAAATGGCGCGATATATAAAATATGCGGCAGTGCGACAGCGTTATACATATTGGCGAGATACTTTCGGCATAAGAGGAGTCTGCTGGCGACGATAGACCCATACGCGGTGCGGAGTTTTTTCTCGACGTGTTTGACGAGCAGAAGACGAGTTTCATTAAGGTTACGGCCTATGGGTAAACCCAGATACACGACATGAGATGAAACGGTAATTGACTCGCTACCCAGTAAGAGGTGCTCAGGCTGAGAAGGACTATCGTTGAAAAAAAGAACTGCAGATTTAGAAGTATTGAAAGCCAGGCCGATTTTTCGGTATTCATCACGCAGGATCGAGAAATTTGATTGCAGACCCCTAATAGACCGACTTAGATTTAATAGATCGTCCGCGTATGTAAGTAGCGACACATTTATATTCTTGGAGATACATGAAACATTTACACATGCCTGGGCATTTAAAACACTGTTATTGTACAAACTTGGGGATAATAATGAACCCTGGCGGACACCTTTCTTTACTGGAACAACCACTGATGTGATGCGGTTACCTATTTTTATACGCGCTTTTAAACGGCAATACATATCGTACAGTACGCTAGTGACACGGTGGTTTACACCTTGCTGGTAAGCGGCTAAAAGGGCCTGAGCGTGAATCGACGAATCAAACGCTCTACTCACATCAAAAGCACCAATCACTATAGGGTCACCGGATTCGTGAGAATCTGCTAGAATAGCGGCAAGACTGAAGAGAGCGTGAGCACAACCCAGACCCGGTCGGAAACCGAACTGGTGGTCAGGCAATCGGCACGAATATTGAATTTCTTTTGAGACTAAGATCTCTATTACTTTACAGAGCACTGGAGCAACAGTGATTGGCCTGTACGAAGAGCATTGGTCTGTTGGTTTCCCTTTTTTAAGAATGGGCAAGAGC
This sequence comes from Artemia franciscana, assembly GCF_032884065.1. Classification (NCBI taxonomy): domain Eukaryota; kingdom Metazoa; phylum Arthropoda; class Branchiopoda; order Anostraca; family Artemiidae; genus Artemia; species Artemia franciscana. The sequence goes on along the minus strand of NC_088870.1, from coordinate 7,013,604 downwards.
AAACCGACACAAAAAGAGTCAGGCACTATACCAGTGGTGAAAATAATCTGGAATAGCAGCGTCAGATATTCAATAAGCATAGTAGTACCGTGTAGCAGATTTAGCACGCATAGTTCGTCTACACCTCGGGAATGTTTCTTCTTCAGCTTTAAAATAGCTTCATGTACGCTTCCGTAAGTAACGACAAAATCAGGAACACACTGGCTGGATAATACCGATTCTAGCCGGTTTACGAAGAGATTAGACGTATTCGGGTCGGGGGCACTGAATTCGTTGGAAGAGTACGATTCTCAATCTTTTTCGCTAATCGAATCATGGTGTTTTCCGGCGACCGGTTCGCTCAACCGGGCTTTCCAGATTAGCTTTGGGTCACTTACGATTTTGGAGGAGTACTCTTCTTTTAATTTGGTACGATGAGCTTTCAGTTGCTTGTCAAATTTTCGTTTAGTTCATAAACGGATAGAGTTAACAGGACCGGATTTGGGCCTATCACAATCTTGCCAGATTCTAAACCAAAACTTAGCATCGTTGCAACACTTAACTAGGGCCGGATTTTGTGAGAATTTGTGAATTTCTGTTTTCATTTTAACCTTTCTGGTAGGAACTGCTTTTTTTTCAGCTACGAGAAGCGAGTGAGTAATCTCGGCACAAAATATATTGATGAGTACTCTTGCATCTGCGGGATCAAAATTCGAATTCACTTGGAGTAAATGGAAGGGGATTCGTATCTTTACAAGAAGTGAGTTCAGCACCTGATGATATAAAGTAGTACTAATTTTATCCCATTCACTTACTACTTTCCACTTGTCGTTCTTGGGTTGACGCAGAGCTGGTTTTATGCTTAGAGATGCTAGTAGGGGTAAGTGATCAGCGAAGACAGCGTCTTTAAGAACAGTTACACTTCCATTAATATTCTTAGAGCAGGCCGTATGGTCAATGTTTGAAACGGACCCTGAATTATGAACAAGGAGTAATCAGTGTCTTTTGGGAGGATGATAAGTTTGTCATCAAAGATGCCGTTTAGAAGCTGACTACGGGCACACGTGCTGTCAAGAAGGTTGCAGTTGAAGTCCCCCATGACTACACAATGCAAATCTCTCTGGGTCACAGACTTCAGGCACTTCGCTAGTTCGCGAACTGCGTTCATAAACTTTCGCTCCGATTTGTCATCATGGTAGTTTGTAGGAAGATAAACGTTGAAGAATGCAATATTGCCGGAAGATATAGCCAAGAAGTGATCATGCGTAAATAACACCTTACTTTCAATATATGGGTGGCAAATAATTGCCATGCCACCGGAGGGGCGTCCGAAAGACCGAATTTTTGCCGGCTCGAAGTAAAAAGTAAGTTCGTGCGAGAACTTTAGGAGAGAAATATTGTGAGGAGAGAGCATATGTTCTTGTATAAACATAATGTCACAGTCTGCAGAATACTTTTGAATTATGGCGAGTTTGTTGGGGACTCCTCCGTTCATGTTCCATGACGTAATTTTGACGCAGGCTGGGCTATTAGACATTGGGCCGCTTCAGCTCACTGACGATTTTTATTATTGTGGGGCACTTGAAGGAATGGCAAGTGTGGCGTTTATATTTGCAGAGGGCGCATGCTATAGGGTTTCCACAGAGCTGGTCGGGGCTAGAGCCATGACCTCCTTCTCCGCATCGAGAGCAAATTTGCTGGCTAGAGCAATTAGCAGAAATATGACCAAAATTCTGGCAGTTAAAACAGGCTTTGAGAGAAAGATAAATTCCTCGATGGGGTACTGCTCCAAGTCAATTTTAGGAGGGTTTTTCATGGCGTAGTTCAGATACTGGCGGGATGAGAAATATAATTTGAAGGATCTGGTTTTGCCACATTGATCAGCTTTTTCACAATTCGGTATAATTCTCTTAAGCGCGTCACCATTAATAATAGCTGGGACAAACTTGATCATACCGATGAAAGTGGGAGTTTTAACGCTTGCCAGTGTTTAAGGCGATTTTTTATTAATAGATGTTGCTAGTACTGCTGCTTTAGATTTATTCTTAGTTACGTGGCGCCATTCGTACTTCCCTCGGCGGAGTTCAAAAAATCGTCATCATTCAAAGCATCACCACAAATATTCGCCAGGAAGTTTTTCCTTTCTTCTGCGGTAGCAACGGTAGGAGGAGGCTTTTTCAAGACTAATGAGTAAGACAAAGGAGAAGGAGTAGACTCATTAGCTTGAGCAGCAACAGGGTTGCCTTCAGGCCACGGCAATGGTTTTTGGTTCAAACGATCAAGAAGGCCATTGAACTTGCGATTCATCTCGTTGACAGTGGACACTACACAAGCAGCGATCTCTTCATTGCAGGCCGGAACTTCTTGGGGCTCAAAGATAACGAACTCAGGAAGCTGTCTCTTTTCTTTGGCACAACGAGCGAACGTCTTCGCAATGTCCATAAAGTTATCCTCGTCCTTTACGTGTTTTATTACACGTTCCCCTAATTCCGACTTGCGATAGATAATCTCTTTTGCTTCTAAAATCGCTTCACGGCTGAAAAACTCGAGCCCTCGCCTAGTAAAAACATTTGTTTTTACACCTGCTATCACAGCTCTTGAAATAAAATTCAGCACTGCATTCCGCACTAGGTTATCACCCATTTTGCTGGTGGTTTCCTTACGAGAAAAGTAAGGGAAGTGTTAAGGGTTGGTTACCTTGTCCCCGCAATTTAAGGGGCACGCCCGGCGGGTACCACGGCTCTTGCTACCAACTCACTCACCCCCCCCCCTTCTGCTTACCTTTCTCTCGCCAACTCTATCGCAGCGTGATTGCCTTTAACTATTTGTGCAATCCAATTAGATTCAGAGTTAAATTAAATCACTTAGTCCAAGTCTCTGCAGTTAATAAATCACTAAATCCCGAGGGAATTTATAATAAGTAGCAAAAGTGTCAGTACCGGGTAAAAAGTTAATCCGATCGTAAATGTCTCTGGAGAAATCACACAGGTTGAACCTTGCTTTATTAAAAGGTTAATATCCAAAAACAAGGTGTTCACGCAACGAACTCTCAATCAATACAAAGTATGGTTCAATCCCGCTTTCCAGGGCTATAATGAGAAAAATATTGGGATGCAAGGGCACGTTCTGTGGATAAAGGATGACAGATTGCCAAAGATTGTCCTTGTTGGCCAGCCGTCCAGGGCCAAACAAAAAGTACATTGTCCTTGGTTTTGCTAGGAGGATATTGCAAGGAAATATTTAAGGGAAATGGAAAAAAATCAAGGCAAATGGAAATTTCGTGGGAGGTTGCAAAGAGGGAGACTTTAAATGTATTGGGATAGGGAGAAGAAGCGTGCGTGGCTGTGTTGGCCTCAGCCAGCTTTGTGCTACAGTTAGTTGTTAGCAGTAGTATGTAAGAAGTATTACAAAGTTAATACCAGGGTTCCGCTGTTCACTGAAGTTATGTAGATCATGGTCAAGGACAAGAGGACCGAGCCTAGACCGATGAAGAGAACAACAATCTCTTAAGAAACTTATACTATTCTGCAAATCCTTATGCATGTTTATACCGACAAATGATTTTATAATATTGACGACCAAATTAATTGTAATTGCTTTTTAAAATATTTAGCACAAAAGCTCATGTTCAGAAAAAATTATTATAGCTATTCCAAGTATTTGTAACGTCATTCATGTTAAAAATTTTGGGAAAATTAAACAATGAAAAAAAAAACTCATTGAAAAATCCAACCAATCCAGAGTCGGCCCCGTGCCCTTCGTACTAATTTCCCCAAAGTTATGACTTCTCGAGATTGTTTTTTCTCACTAGAAAATGGTAGTATCTCAATTTCAGGAAAAAATATAGTGCCACTTTCAAGAATATATATACTATCTTCGTAAGCAAGTATATATATATATATTTATATATATATATATATATATATATATATATATATATATATATATATATATATATATATATATATATATATATATATATACATATAATTATTGGTAATTTAATAAGATAAATATATTCTATTCTACCCTTTTATAGGAAATTGTTAACCTTCTAAGTTATGATATTAATTAGCTTCAAATTCCAGTTTAAATAGTCTTACTACTCCTTTTTCAAATAGAAAACAAAGATTTTTGAATGCAAGTTTTCTTATTAATATCCAACAAAATATACAACTACGATAAAACTTAAAAATAACTTAAAAAAATGAGGTAGTAAAAAAACTAAAATACAAAATTATATAAAAAATACAGTGTACGACTCTGACAAAGTAAGACATCTCTGAGGAAAACAGCTGACTGCATTAAACTGAAATCAGGAATAGATATAACATTGTTGCTTTGGCATGAGTTCAACTTCCGTTAGCTTTCAGGCTAAAAAGGAAAGAAAATGTATAAGAAAAATTATTTTTCGATTTTAAAAAACTTGTTTTGTTATTATTTAATAAGAAAACAACAAGGATAATTTTCAGTCAGTTTTTATCGTTTTTTTTTTTCTTTAATTTTTGTGTTCTTCGCTTTTTCGTAAGGCAAACATAGCCAGGTTAGGTCTTAAAACATTTTTACGGGGGAAAGTGTGACATGGCTATGGAATAGCCATTTTAACCCCCCACACACTTTAGAATTATTATAACAAATTTCTTACTTAGCTACATTCAAAAAAAATCAATTTATTAGATTGTCATAGCTAATTCCAGTTTAATAAATGCATATGTTTTTTCATCAAGAGCTGATCTTTTGAAGAGATCCGTTGTAAGAAAAGCGGAGGGGGGAAGAAGAGGTTTTCAAGAGGCTGTGCCAATAGTAATAAATAAATTTGTTGCAGCACATAGCCACCAGAGGCCCACACAGCAGCGCGAAGCTGCTTCAGTTTCTCAGCTAATAAGCAATAAAATTAATAACCAAATTGTAAAGGTGGTTATATTAAGGCCGTGATTAAGTGAACTTGAAAACATCGAGCTTCAGAATTGAAGTAAGGTTAGCCTTCTGTCTTTTAATTCTCTAGAGACCGTTGGTTGTCAAAACTTCAAATAGTACCAATTATCAAGTCTTGTCATAGGTTTTGATTGACAGCTTCCTTTGGTGAGATGTTTCAGCCGGGAAATAGTAATATATTTGGCTGGGTAAAAATAAGATTTTATTATTTAAAGTAAAATAAAAATTTTAAGATTTAAATTTTTTTTAATTTAAAATTTTTTTTAATTTTTTACTTAAAATTTAAGTAAAAATAAATTTTATTAGTTAAAGATATACGCAACTTACAAATTAGCTTACGTAAAGAAACTTCTGTATTCTCATATTTGTATTGCATATATGAGGGGTTTCACCCCCTCGTCAGTACCTCACTCTTCACGCTAAAGCTTAAAATTTGTCAAAATTTCTTAAGAATGACCCCTGAATAACAAAAGCCGTAGAATAAATAGTTGGAATTTCTAAAAATACTTTAACGTAAAGAGCGAGGTATTAGGAGGTGAGCCCCTCATATGCGTAATAATTTCTGTTCCTTTTAACAGAAATTACTATGGAATATTTACAGGAATTAATATTTACAAGAAAATAATAACAGGAATATTCTGTTCCTTTCAGTTGAAAAACTTTGCCATATTTATTTTTTCATTGTTTTTTTTAATAATGCTAGAAAATCCTGCGCTCCCTTCATGGAAATTTTCTTCCCCCATGACAAATTCCTCCGTGAAAAGTTCCCCCAACATATCCCACTCTTCTCAACCTCTGCCCCAAACCAAATGAAAACGCCCCAGAAAACGTCTGTACACTTCCCAATAACCATTACTATATGTAAGCACTGGTCAGTGTTAGTAACTTGTAGCCCCTCCCATGGGGACTGTGGGGGAGTAGGTCATCTCAGAATTTAAATCCGGTGACTTTTGGAAAATAATTAGCGTGCGACGGGGGCCTAGGCACCCTCCGATTTTCTTGGTCACTTAAAAAGGGCACTAGAACTTTTCATTTCCGTTAGAATGAACCCTATCGCAGCATTCTAGGACCACTGGGTCGATACGATCACCCCTGAAAAAAAAAACAAATAAACACGCATCCGTGATCTGCCTTCTGACAAAAAATAAAAAATTCCACATTTTTAAACAATTCGTAGTAACGAACTGTAGTAAGGAGTGACTAGGCTCAATAGTAACCAAAACTCTAAAAAAATGGAATTTTCATACCGATAGTTATATCAAAAGAATGGCATTTTAATGCTGATTTAAATATATAAGTTTCATCAAGAATAGTCTTACCCATCAAAAATTACGAGCCTGAAAATATTTGCCTCATTTTCGAAAATAGGGGGAAACACCCCTTAAAAGTAATACGATCTAAACGAAAATCACACCATCAGATTCAGCGTATCAGAGAACCTTGTCGTAGAAGTTTCAAGCCCCAATCTATAAAAATGTGGAATTTCGCATTTTGTGCCAGAAGACAAATCACAGATGCGTGTTTATTTTTTTTTTTTCCAGGGGTGATGGGAAATTAGAGGGCACCTAGGCCCCCTCCCACGGTCATTCTTACCCAAAGTTACCGGATCAAAATTCTGAGATGGCCATTTTATTCACCATAGTCGAAAAACCCAATAACTATGTATTTGGGGACGACCTACTCCCCCGCAGTCCCCGTTGGAGGGGCTGCAAGTTACAATCTTTGACCTGTGTGTACATATAGTAATGGTTACTAAGAAGTGTACAGACGTTTTCAGGGGGATTTTTTTGGTTTGGGGGATTTTTTTACATATAGTAATGGTTATTGGGAAGTGTACAGGTGTTTTCAGGAGAATTTTTTGGTCGGGGAGAGGGGTCGAAAAGAGGGGGATATACTGGGGGAACTTTCCATCGAGGACTTGGTCATGGGGGAAGAAAATTTCCATGAAGGGAGCGCAGGATTTACTAACATTATTAAAAAAAAAACATTGAAAAAATATATATGAAAAAGTTTTTTTTCAGCTGGAAGTAAAGAGCAGCATCAAAACTTAAAACGAACAGAAATTATTACCCATATGAGGGGCTCACCTCCTCCTAATACCTCGCTCTTTACGCTAAAGTATTTTTAGTAATGTCAACTATTTATTCTACGGCTTTTGTGATTCAGGGGTCATTCTTAATTAATTGGGCCAAAATTTAAGATTTAGTGTAAAGAGAGAGGTGCTGACGACGGGTTGAACCCTCTCATATGTGTAATAAAAATATGAGAATAAAAAATTCTTCACGTAAGCTAGTTTATAAGTTACGTATATCTTTTACTTATAAAACCATTCGTAATAAATTAAATTTCTAGTTGCCTTTTTTTATTAACCAAAAAATTGGAGGGCAACTAGGCTTCCTCCCCCGCTCTTTTTTCCCAAAATCATTCGATCAAAATTATGAGTAAGCCATTCAGCAAAAAAAAAAAAAAAAATTCAAATTTTGTTTCAATTATTACTCTGCGGAGAGCCAAAATCAAAACATGCATTTATTCATAAACATTCAGAAATTAAATAAAAAAACAAGTTTTTTCAACTGAAAGTAAGGAGCGACATTAAAACTTAAAACGGACACAAATTACTTCGTATATAAAAGGGGCTGCTTCCTCATCAACGCCCCGCTCTTTACGCTAAAGTTGTTTACTGTTTTAAAAAGAAGAGTTGGGAGAAAGAGTCAAACTTTAGCGTAAAGAGCGGGGCGTTGATGAAGAAGCAGCCCCTTTTATATACGAAGTAATTTCTGTTCGTTTTAAGTTTTAATGTCGCTCCTTACTTTCAGTTGAAAAAACTTGTTTTTTTATTTAATATATTTAAAATCAGCATTAAAATGCGATTCTTTTGATGTAGCTATTGGTACCAAAATTCCATTTTTTAGAGTTTCGGTTACTATTGAGCCGGGTCGCTCTTTACTACAGTTCGTTACTACGAACTGTTTGATAAAGTTGGAGGACAAGCAATATAAACAAAGGTATTTTATTTCAAATGACAATACAATTAAGTATGTAACTACAAAGAAGGATAGAATGTAAGGAAAATGAATTTTCCTGTTACCGGTATTAGACGATTAATCTTATAAGTACGGCTCTTGTATTGAAACCCCCTGTGGAACTTTGGGATCAAAGCATCAATGAAGAATCCTTTCAGCTTGGGAAAAATCTTTTCGGTCCAAAAGCTTGGATTGCGGTCTATCTTTTCAATGTAGAAGTCTTTCTGGGTAAAAATCATGAAAAAGCAATTATATAGCTGAGCACATTCAAGCTGACTGATTGTACTTGGTAAAAGTAGTCGTGGCCTCGTTTGGGGTTGACCAGTCCATTCTTTCCAACTTCCATGCAATAGTCCGCCTTAGACTCTTTTCGGTTCTTTATCCACTAGCCTATCCCTAAATTTCTCGCAGTTTCGCAGTTCCATACCTCGCTTTGATTTAATTTTCCCCATGATTTCGGCTTTGTGTGCATAACTTTCCTGAAGGCTCCTGACTATTTCTCATTTCTATGTTTCTTCATTGCATTGAAATAATTTATGAAAATTTCACACTATTAACAAGCAGCTGATTATTCCAGCTTGTCATTCTCGTCTCTAGGGGTTATTATCGGCGATCTGAAACGATTCTTTATGGCAACCGACGTGTAAAAATTTCAGGTATCTGAAAATATTCTAGGGGACTGTTAGAAAACAGGAAAATACATAAATAAATGGTTCCAATCATCTTATAGGTTATTGTCTTCTGCACATGATAGTACCAATTTTGTTCCAAAAGCAATATCCTTCATAGAGTACACTTGTGAAAAATACCTAGACATTTTCTAAGATTTCTAAGCAATTAGAGGAAATAGAACAAAATCCTTTCAAACATTTTGTAGCATCTTCAAGAAGCTATGGCCTGATATTAAAAGCGGCATCTTCCGCCAATGAATACTTGAGTACTTTTTAAATATAAATTTTCAATTTAACATGGGATTTTCGAGTTCCTTCAGTTCACTTAATCACCCCCTTAATAAGCCAATTATAAAATAGATTAAGCAATTATTACAGGAACTCTGCCTTTTTTGTGTATAAAAAAGTTATCCGTGATATTGCTTGGGAATATTCTTTTTTGTTCATTTTCATACTTTCTATTATGCTTTCCCTCTTTTTTCAACTTTTGTCATATGACGCTTTGACCTAATCTATTCAAAGAATAATTTGTTTGGTGTTGTTATCCTTCATATGGATTTTTGATATGGACCATTTTCTGTTTCAGTTTGTCAAGCTGCTTCAGTTTCTTTCCTACATTTGCCACGAGGGTGGCATTCCTTAAAGACCTTGCGACTGGTACATCACATTTTTCTTTTTTCATTTATAAATTTTTCAACATTTTTTTTCATGTTATAAATGCTGAGTTTTTTTTAGAAATGTGTTTTTTTTTGTTCTTTTTTGTTTTTTCTCGTATTACTCCGTCGGTTTTGTATTTTTTGCAATATGACGGGAAATAAACATATACATACACACATATATAAATTACAAAAAAGAGAGTTTTATAGAAATACAGTAGTAGCAGAATTTTTCTACAGAGCAGTAGAAAAGTTTTAAAAATCTCTACTTTAAATTCAACCCTTTATTCGGAGTTCAATGGAATAAGAAGGATAAATGTAATAAATTATTAGTAAACCCTAAGCATTATAAATATATAGAATTTCGCTAAAATCGTGGAGTACAATAAACAAACGTTTGAATTGAACAAAATTTATTTGAAATTATGAGAAATGCAGAAAATTTGGTAATTCAGAGAAGGATGCCCTACATACGGAGCTGATCATCAACTTTTCCATGCTTTCCCACAATACTGCATAAACATAATTTGCTTAGAGCATTTTTTGTTTGTTGAGCAGAATCTTTAGATAGTACTAAATAAGTATCATATTAGTAATACATTTACTTTTTAAAGACTATTTTTGCTATAGTAATTGCTAACTTTCCGTTGAGATTATCTCTCTCTAATAGTTCGCTAAAAACTAGAGGAGGTTCAGCGTCCCTGGGCTTTATTTATTACGTCTAGTCCCACAGTTCCTAGCATACAATCCTTATGTGACTTTATTAAGTTTCCTTTTATTTTTACCTAGTTCCATTTGTTCATTCGATGGGACATATCAAATTTGTGTAGATTATGCTTTTAGCCCATGGGATATCAATTACCGTTAGACAAAAACGATTTAATATAAAACTATTTATAGTATTATATATAACATAATAGTTTATCTAATATAATCATTATAATTTACGAAACATTTGTTAGAAGAGTCTCTTCTTCTGTGTAGCACAAAAATTTGAATTGGAAATATAATATTTTTCAAATGGAAATAGTGAAATGACAATCAAATAAGTCAAAGTAGCGCCTTAAAAAAATTAGAAAAAATTAAATTCTATACTAAAGAAAAAAATAATAAGAAATCTACAAATAAAGTTTTTATAAAAAATCTATGTAGACCGGCTACAAAATAGATTGGCTATAAAAACTTTAGTATCTTTTCTTAACTATATAAGGTGCCTATAATCGATTTGTATCCCAAATATCTTAAGGTTGAACGCGTAAAACCATGGTTCGATTCCTCACCGAAAATGTTTTATTGTAAGTCTTAAAGTATCTATTTATGTTTCAGTTTTACCCCTGGTCGATTACTGTTGTTTTATAAAATTAATTGAAAACTGGGGAAGAACCCTGGTCCCTTTTTCATTACTTCACTCCTACATGGTTCATCCTACACAAATGCTGAAGAAAATAAAAAAGCAGAAAATGAGAACCAAATTAAACAGCATAAGAAGCAAAACTTCAATCAAAGAGAAAAGAGGGTTACTGTCCTATGCTTTCAAATTCAAAAAAATACTTTAATTCGATTGGTTTATTTTTGTTATGTACTTACGCAAGCTAATCATAATGAAATTTTCTAGATCGATAAAAACTCCGTCTTTTACAAACCACAGTGGTTTATAATTTATGATGCACTTTGTAATTGATGCACCGACTTGTTGTCTATTCGCACCCATTCTAGCCTGATTGGTTCTTTTGTGTGAAATTTTGAGCCAGTACAAGAATGAAAAGTCTCAAATTGCTGAATTTACATAATTAGATTATCTGTTTGTGCACTACGATTGACGTGTATTTCCTGCAAAGACTTACCACAGTAAAATACAACGCACCTCGGGGTGTAGGGATCATGGAGACCCATATAAATAATCTCCTGGAGCCATCGTCCGGCTCAAAAAGAACAAGTATACCCCGTAGTTAAAAAATAATAAAGTAAAAAATTATAACAAAATTAAGTAGCTTGAAAGATAAAAAGACAGAACGTTTGAAACACGAGAACGATGTCTCTGAGATAACACCGCAAAGAGTATAGAAAGACGTGCACAAATAAAGTATTAGCATAAGTAAACTGCTAGAATAAATAAAATATTGAAATTATACAATAGCGACTTACAGCAACTGGGTAGAGGAACGTGAATTCTTTGTCTTCTCCACATTCATTTCTTGCCCTGCAGTAATACCCTCCCATATCAGACCATTCAAGGTTTTTCACTATCAAATCGCCGGAATCAAGTTGCTGAAATTAAGAAATAATTTTCAAGTTATGTAATCAAATTTTCTATAAAAAAAAAAAAAAAAAAAACAGCAGAGATAATTGCTCACGGCTCAGCTGGATGTTTTTCTTTTCTCACTTTTCTTTTTATATTTTGTTTCCCTGTTGAAAAATATTTTTTGATTTTCTTTTGTATCCATGAACAATTTGGGTTGCACAAAAATACCCATTTTTAAATAGCCCTAAGATTCTATGTGACCAGTGTGACCAGGGTATCCTGGTCATCCCAATGACCAGGATAGCATTTGCAGTGCTCTGTGCAGTTGGGAATTTGCTATTGAAGGCGCTGCACCTCCATGATATGGGAGTCTTTGACCGCCTTCAGACTGGAAGACTTTTATTTACGAAGAATCCTGAGGATTTAATACTGAGACAGAATCTCAAATGGTGATGTACGCCACCCTTGCTGTAGCAACAAGCCCACCGCCACGACTGTAGAACAGAGAAGATCGCAGTGGCTCGTCTGGGTCCTGAGAAGAGCCAATGACCACATCATTAAGCAAGTGCTTATAGCTGCTTCTTTGCCAGATTGGTGCAGGTGTTTTGGCGGTTGATTAAAGAATTGGTGGACAACTGTCAAAATCGACCTCGACACCACGGATGGATTTCGAAAGTTTTGCAGAAAGTGGGAGAGCAGCTGGCTTCGATTTTTTGAAGAGCTGGCACAATATCGCAACAAATGGGATGCCAGCCCCCAACCATAGGAAGTCTGGTCCTGCAGTAAGCACAGTTATAAGTGAGTACCCCCCCCCCCGCCCAAAAAAAATGACGCTTTGTTCAACAACACTCCGTTACTCCTGAACTATATTGCCCTACTAATCCTACTTATGAGAACAGCTACTCATGAACAGCTACAATCCTACTCATGAGAACAGCTACTCATGAACAGCTACAATCCTACTCATGAGAACAGCTACTCATGAACAGCTACAATCCTACTCATGAGAACAGCTACTCATGAACAGCTACAATCCTACTCATGAGCAAACGCGGGCATGACAGCAACATAGTATCAAAATATTTCATATAAATAGAATATTCAAAATATTCCAAAAGATTTCTAAAAAGTCAGCAATAAAATCGACTGAAATAATTGCTCATGACCGAGCTGATGATTTTACTTTTAAAATTTAATTTTCTTTTTTATATTTTGCTTCTCCGTTGAAAATATTTTTGGATTTTTTTTATTTATTAACAATTTGGGTTACATAAAACACACACTCTCAAATATCTAGTGAATAACTGCATGCAGGATACCCCCCCCCCTTCCGAAAAAATGAAGCTTTGTTCAACAACACTTCGATCCCCCTGAATTACATTGCCCGACTAATCCCTTGACAGTATTAAGTATTAAAAAAAAAAAAAAAAAATGCAAATCAGATCCTTTATTTAAATAAAAAATAATAAACAATCCACCAAAGAGGCAGATCTTATCCATAGGGAGGGAGACGTTCAATTAACATAACTTAAAAAAAGGATAAAAAAATCAAAGTTGCAGTGGAACGTGTTTCATTGCACCATTAATTTTGTTGGGCCGCGTTCATTTTTTCTGTAGAGGTGTGTCCAAATAGGAATCAAGATAACTTAAAAGCGACTACTTACAATATATTTATTTGTATATATTGAAAGAGGTTCTGACAGAGGTTGATCTAAAAGAGGTTCATCATCTTCATCAAACCACTGAATTTCCACATCAGGTCCCGTAGCTCTGCATACTAGACGAGCATCTTTTCCAGACTCATGTACATATGTCCCTGACCACATATGAATTCTTGGTTTAACACAATCTGGCTTGCATTTTTTTGGATCAGGACCAGGGCCTAAAAGAAAGTATGTTTAAAGAGCAAACACAGAGAGTTTACTCGTAAACTATGTTGTGACTCATTGTTCTTTTTTACTAGCCTCACGAAAAAACCGATCAGGTTCTAAAACAATGGAGTCTCACCAGATATATTTCGATAAAAAGGTAAATTTGTCAGTGAGCTATCCTGTTAAATAGAAGTTGAAAGTGACATCTAACTTTAAAAAAATCCTAGTGGATATAAGTGACATCGGTGAATAAAAAGAATACCGCACTCTAATACTAACCAACTTTAACTTATTTCAAATATTCTCATTTTTTAAATTAACTAGGCTTTTTTATAGGCTAACTTTTAAGACTGGAAGCTGGCACGGATGTTGAAAAGAACAATCACAAACGTAGTCTAGCATTTGGAAACTTTGTTTGACTCAAAACTGTTCCATACTTTTCATTTCAGGTACTCAGGAGTTTTGTCCCAGTTAAGCCTACCAGCTTAAAGTCAATTAGCTTACTTAGCAATTGCCTTCTTCCCACCTACATTTTGACAACACTTTTTTTGGTATTTTTACTGGCAAATACCCTTTTTCGTATTTTAATTGAAAACATCGATAAAACAACAAAGTCACTCATCCCCCAAAATTTGAAGAATACATCCCTTTCCTACATTTTCATAAGTTGTCGTTCTTGTATCATCACGGGTCTGCTTCTGGATTTCAAAACCTCTTTTTGTCAACGCAGCTATTTTCTACTGTGTAATTATTCACCATTTAATTTTTCAAGATTTTGTCAATATTTCATGGGTGGCTTTTGAAGTGCTAAACTTTGTGGTGAGATTTTCCTGTTCTTTTCAGACCAATAACAAAAAGAAGAAGCTGTAGAAAAGAATAATTTCAGGATGGTGAAACTTATTGATAATTAAGTACTATTATTGATTATTTTTTTGCATTTATTTGGAATGGTGTGTTTTGATCTTAGTTCTTTAGATAAATAAAAAGAACTGTAACTTTTAGGGCTCCTTCAAAGATTCAAAACGGAGATTGTAAGGGTGTTGATAATATTTGTGAAAAGTGCATTAAAAGGTGCATCGAATGGTATGTTCATCTTTTAGCTAGCGTATTAATCGAGAAAACGGAAACTTTAATGAAAAATTACGTTCAATATGCTTTTCTGCAAATTCTCAAATTTCTTTGAAGATTAATTTTAATTTTTAACTAGAACCATATGCTGTACTCAAGGATGTATTCCAGATTTTTGTTCGGGAGTGGGATGAAAAAAAAATTCATCAAACATTTACCTATATGCGTTTTTCTTACTTTTATACTAGTCTGAAAAAATTTCAGGGAAGCCTCTAACCCGGCACCCTCACCCCTGGATACGACCTTGGCTTTACTCTAAAGATTGAAAAAGGTATTAAGCTACGAGTATGCATTGTTGATCAATAATGTGACTGCAGTTCTTCGGAAAATTCCGAGATGATTTTGAATTTTTAACTGAAAATTTTCAACCTTGAAGAAGGTCAAGATCGGTCAACTTGACTCTTTGTTTTAATCAGGAATGCTTTTTTTTAAATTATTTTGTTAAAAAAAAAATCTATAGAAGCAGCCATTCTTAGATCGGGGTAGCCTACTTAACTAGCTGAATTATTGTAGCTGAATTATTGTGTTTGCTACGTTTGTCTAGTGTCTGCACGTTATATGAATATATATATATATATATATATATATATATATATATATATATATATATATATATATATATATATATATATATATATATATATATATATATATATATATATATATATATAGAAAATTATTATCCTTCTAAGTTATGAGCTAAATTTGCTTCAAATTCTAGTTTAAATAGTCTTGCTACTCCCTTTTCTCACTCTAATTATATATATATATATATTTATATATATATATATATATATATATATATATATATATATATATATGTATATATTTATATTTATATAAGAAATGCAATGGAAAAATTAGAGATGGATTTATTCTGGAAAATTATTTTCAATATATCTTTCTGCAGATTCTCAAATGCCTTTGAAATTTAGTTTAATCTTTCATTAGAACCATATGCTGTGCTCAAGGCTGTATTCAGGATTTCCGCTCGGGGAAGGAGGTAGGGGGGCTGTAAAAAGTGCATCAAAATTTTGCTATATACTTTTATGTTACTGCTTTTCAAGCTGGACACAAATTTCGGTTGGGAAGGTTCAAACCTGGTACCCTAAGCCCCTGGCCTTGACTGTACTCTAAAACTTGAAAAGTATATTAGGCTGCCAGTACGCATTGTTGATCAATAATGTGACTGCACTTGTTCGAAAGATAGCTAAATGATTTCAATAACATTCAATTTAATTGAAATGTAATGTCAGTTGGGGAATAATGATTTAGAATTTTTCTTGAAAATGATAGCCAGATCAATAATTTGCCAAAATAGTCTAGTTGAATTAGCCTAGTTTCAGCCAATACTTTTAGCTATTTGATCTAGTAAAATACAAGAAAGCTTTGCAGCCGTGCTTGAAATACGTACCAGTAATTCTAACATATGTACTAGACACAGTTCTATCTTTTGGAATTTCCGCCACACAACTATAGATTGCTTCATCATCTGATGTGGCACAATCAATAAAGAATCGAGATCGTGTACTTGCCAGCCCGTCCCCAGATGTCAGATATTCGTATTGGTTGATTTGGTTCGTAGCTATTTCATTGTCTGATTCTTCCTATGAAAGATAAAGCCATTTTACCAACTGATTTTCAATTTAAAATGGTTAAGTCTAGTTCAAGCTCAACGAGTTTTTTGAAAAATAAAAAAAATAATCACACATAAGTGAAACATCTCAATCCATTTCTGGATACAGGGTAGCTGTACACAATATATTTTAAACATAAATATATTTTAAACATTTAAAAAAATAAATACTGAGAGTAGTCACCACTCCTACTCTTAGACATGATTTTACCTATAATCAATCAAAATAATTAACCTAATAATTTCCTGCTCCTTCCCCCTGGAGAGACCATCCCATCTTTAAAAAAAGAATAAAAACTATTCTTTCACAACGCTGATACACGGTTTTTTATTCTTTTTTTAATGATGCAAGGGAGCTCATATCTCTCAGCTCCTTTGGGGTCAGATTCCATGTCATTGCACATGTTGTAAATAAAGCAAAATTTGATCGTAAAGTTGGGATAATTGGTATATGCAGGCTATAAGAACCTTGTGGAAATCTATAGCTATAGTAAGCTATGATGTTTTCAGCATCCCTGGTTAAGCTCTTGTAGCGCAACGTTCAAGTATTTTTGGAAGGAAATTATCATCCACCATTGTGGACATCCACAAATAAAGTAAGTTATAATGCTTTCCAGCACCTAAGATTAAGCTGTCGTACCGCAACGTTCAAGCATTTGTTGAAGTAAATTCACTTCACTAAGACCCCTGCGGATATCCACAGCTATAGCAAGATTTAGTGTTTTATAGTATCTCAGATTAAGCTTTTGTAACGCAACGTCTAAGCATTTATGGAAGGGAATTCCCCTTCTCTAGGACCATCGTGGGCATCCAGGGCTTTAATAAATTAAAATGCCTTTGATGTAGTGTGATGAATGCCTTCATTAAAGTCTATATGTTTCCTGGGAACTTGGCACCAAAGAAAACTTTCTAAATAATCTAAAAAAAATAAAATCCAAATAGTGTTAGATGGGGTAGGGGGTGGAATGTTTTAAGATTTTTCAATTAAATTTTTTAATATTTTCACAATTACAAAAATCCAGTTCAAAATTTATCAAATAATTTATTAAAAGAAGCAGATTTTTCCCTTTTCCACTTGTTTCTTTTACTCAGAAATTTGTGTGTCTATTTGAGTTTCGACATCTTTCCTTCTTTTCTCTTTTTTTGCTATTCTTTTGCTCTGAGTGAGATTTAGCTACGTCCATTAATTAAAGAAGATTAATTTCAAACGCTCAATGTATGACCCCAAAACAAACATGAAATTATTCCCATTTTTTAATTAAATTGACAAGACAATTTGGCTCTTGACAGAAAAAAGATTTTAAGGTCATCAGGGAACTAAACCGGGATGTTGAAAGCCAGGACTAGACCCTTTGACAATTTTTGTGTGAAAAAGCACAAAACCTACATTTTTAGGTAGCAACGTTCCTTAGAGGTCCTGCAAACTAATCCCAATAGGAATTCATTTGAGAGGAAGGTTCGGCACTCGGTTATCCCTTTTTCATTCTTCTTTTCATCCTTTCACTATTTTTCTCCAATAAGTATTTTAACGGGATGAGGACTGAGGGGCGTGTATAAGGAACAATTTTACCGGGGGGTTTTGTAGACTAATCCAAATGGGAATTCAGTAGAGAGAAAAAGTTGATGCTCTGTTACCCCTTCTCTTTTCTCAATTTTTTTACGTTTCGTATTCACTTATTTCTCTCTAAAAACAAATTTAGCATAGAAGGAGTGAGGGGTGGATTAAACGATATTTTCTTGGGACTATGAGCTTCGAAATACAAAAAAAAAATCTTTTTGGCATCTATTTTCACTTTTTTTTAAGAAGGGAGGGGCTCTGGACCAGTGTTGAGGGATCAAATACTCAATACTTACCTGAGAGATGGGTGGCTCTCCATTTTTGAGCCAATAAACTGACGGCGGAGGCTGACCTGAGACATCACATTCAAGGACTAGACTCCCGTTCCGCCTCAAAACATGTCGGTACTTGGGTTTATTGTGAATTTTGATAAAGCCATTACGCTTCAAAATATTTTCGCCATCTTTATCTCTTTCCTCAGATGTCAAACCTAGAAATTCAATGATTTTTGATAGAAATGTATGGAAATTTTAAGTATTTCTGAATTAGTTCAAAGAGGTAAAAATTGGACTCAATAAATTGCGGACTGGGAGCAAAACGTCCTACAGATCAAAAACTTTTCCGAGAAAAATACGGCTAAGGATTTTGAACGTTTTTGTTCGAACGATCAGAAATCTCTTAAAATTTCGCTTGACAATAGTAGCGCTCAAGTAAACTATTAAATTGCAGTTTTCTGTTTCTATATTTCTTTACAAAAAGGATATATTTTCGACTGAATATTAAGAATTAGTCGGTTTCAGGATTCTAGGAATGATTTCAAAGTAGAAATGGTAGAACTGAGGATTGTCTGAAATAGTAAGAGTATAAGAAATTCCCCGTAACGTCTCTAATAAAAATTTCGTAACGTATATAGAATTTCCCTGTAACGTATCGTTAACGTCTTTAATTGCAGATATCCCACCTTAAATGCTTTATTTCCACTCCTATGAACGTTAAACACTAGACTCCATGCAATACAGTCCGTTTCTCTTGATGCTGATTTTTCAAGCTTAATCCTTACAAAAACGAAGGGCGAAGGGTAGGCCTTTCGTGTCTCCGGCTAAAGTGCAACGAGTATGGAGGCAGGTAAACTGGCTCCTAAAATAATTATTTGCTATTGACTATCTCAAATATTTTAAGGTTTTTTTTGATTACTAATTCCTCTGGATCACTATTTTCTTATTTTTACACTTTTCTGAACCATCTTTCAGGGATTTTCTTAATCACTAATTCTTATGGAGTATTTTATGGAAAAATCTAATTTTTAATTGATTTATTTAGGGCGATAATAATAATTTATTTTTAACCCACTAATACAATAATGTAAAATAGTGATATAACAGTGAAATATCGTTATATTACTGTTTGTTCACCGTTATGCTGCAAAAGTGTTAACAGTGCAATATACACACAGTAGTACCATTGACGTTATAACGTTATTGACGTTATAACGTCAATACACGTTGACGTTATAAAGATAAGCTACAAGCGGTTAATATCACACACTGGGTAATTATGTGCGTCGAGTGAGAAATCAATGTTGAAGTGTTGGACAAAAACTTTCAACTCAAAATGGATGGCTTTTCTATCCTTTTACCCCGTAGCTTTCTTCCTTTTTAGCGTATTTTACTAATTTCGGTTTGTTCTCTCTTTTCGGTATTTAAGTCAATCTTGAAGGAGAGGATTTGCTCTCAACGCCTTATTCCCAACTGAAATCGGTCTCGATACCCAATAATAAATTCAAATTCATTCAAGTAATGTTTCAACTTACTATTCGACATCATATTTCCATCGTCATATTTTCCAAAAGCAGCTTGAAATAAGAATGAATGATAATTTAAAATATAGAATCACCTTAACAAAAAGAATAATATTAGTGGTTTATTTGAATAGAATAATATTAGCAAACCTCCAAAAAATATTTTCAGTTTCTAAAAAAATCCCTCTTATATACCCCTCCCCCATACTTAATTTTGATGTAAGTATGCACGGCAAATTTTTCGTTTGGAATGAGGAGGTGGGGGTAGCTACAGTAGCTTTAAGTTGAAACATAAAAACAGGACACTATTAATTCTATACCTAGTAAGAAAAAGTCTCCACATTAATGTTTTTAACATTTTTAAAGAATTACAGCATACGATACGTTTCTTTAAGTTCAGCCAAGGGGTGGGAGGTGAAAAAAATATTAATGTTAAAAAATATTATATACCTAATTTTCTGAGTACGTGGGTATTTTTTCCTAGATCCATTATGATTAACCAGTTCTATTTTTGTAGTTTATTTTAGTGCCCTACTTCGAATGATTCTATCAGATACTGCAAAATTTTAATTGTACAGTAACACGAAGCGTCACTAAAATCTTGTGAAATGTTTGCGGAAAAATATAAAGTAAGAAAAAATCGATTTAAACAAAATGCTTGAAAAAATCACTTCCGGAGCAGGATTAGAACCCAATATTTTCTGGTGAGAAGCCAGAGCTTCTAATCCTGGATCAACAGGCAAACTTGACAATCTTTCCAAAGCTTTTGTATTCCAGACTTTACCGTTCCACAAATACAAAAAGAATTTAAAATAATAATTAAACATCGTATTTTATGCGGTAGAGAAATTACTGGATTTTCTCAATCAATGATCAATAAATTAAAAGCACCTGCTTTAATTTATATTTGCGCCGGCCATGTCACACCCATATTTCTTGAATAGTTATCACCACTGTATTTTATTGTCAAAAGCCTAAGTGATGATTACTGTGTTCCAGAAACTCTTACTTATGTGAAATTTTGCAAAATTCGGTACTAAATTATGGGAAAAACCATCGATTAATTGAAGTTACAGCAATAATCAAATTTTCAATCAATGTAGATGAATTTTACGCTTTAACAGACACAGATGTGAAATCTGCGAATAGAATTGCAGGACTAAATATTCTCCTGCAAACTTCGCCGAAGATCATTAATATAAATCAAAAATAAAAGCGGATCTAACACTGAACCTTGAGGGACACCAATATAATTAAGGCTTTTAGATTAGATTGCTTCCCATCGGCATCTACTGCAATTTTACGTCCAAAGAGGTATGATTTACTAAGTCTAGTCCTTTCCCTCCTATGCATCAATTTTTCATATTGTCATGAAGAATGTCATGGTTTAAAGTCTCAAATGCTTTCTTAACATCATAGAAAATAGTAGCACCATGGAAATCATCATCTAAGCAATCATATGTTTCTAATGAAAGAGCTGCAACTGCGTTTTCTGCAGAACGGCTGTCAAACGTAAATTTGTAGGCTATCTGTTATGATGGTGACAAAATTCAACTTTTTATTTCATTTGTACATTCCTGAAAAACCGAAAGTAGAGAGTGATAAATATCTAAAAGAATTATTTAACTTTTTAAATCTAACTAAGAGTGTTAATTTAATGAAACAGTTTAAAATATTTTTATAGACTACTGTGTTCTACTGGAGGTACCATAAGCAGAAACAACATATATAAAAAACAAGACAACCGAAGCAATTCTACTGTTACAAAGTAAGATAAAGAGCTAAAATGAAGCTCTACATATTCTTAGATAGAATCTAAACATGAAAGTAATAAGTCTTCCGACAAATAACGAAATGCTCATAAAATTTTACTTAAGCTTAAATCAATAAGTGATTTATAACTCCATTGTATCCTACACAGCTTTTATACCAAAGGTAAATTAACCAGGGACGTGAAGCGAGCTCTACTTAGGATACTGTTGCTGATGATAATACTTAATTAATTCCATGTATGCTGGCCTCATATGAATATTTACTGATAATCTACGATGCATCGCTCTTTCAAATGTGCTTGCGTCGTTAGGTTTTACAATATAGGCTATTATCTGACTGTCATGATGAAAATTAAATCCCAAAAATTATTTAACCTCTAACCCCCTTCATATTTTTCGCTAATAATAATAAAAAAAAAAAAAAATCAGATACAATTTCAATTTACAATATAGGCTACTATCTCAGTGTGAAACAGGTTCCACAATTTGCAACCTCAGATGAGGTTTTAGACAGAAATTTTTGACAGAATTTTTTTTTTCAAGAGACTCATGTGCTTGCTTATGATTTCATGTCTAAAGTAAAATCACAATCAAGACAATAAGTTGTAATTTCCTTTTGGAAAACTTAGTTAGAGAGAAATCACATAGGGCCTAGCTTTTCAAATTTAGTCTAAAAAAAGTAGTGTTTAAACTATCCAACAATTTAAGAATTCAAAAAGTCAAAAAATTTTGAGTCCAAAAATTTAAATGGTAAATTTGTTCTATTTTATTGCCATTAATGACTTTAGACTATTTAAAAAAGGTGTTACAGAAACAAGGTAAGACGTTGTTCTAAAAAACCCGCAACTATCTACGCACGCTAAAAATAAATATTCAGAAGTAAATGAATATTACGCCTATTTATTTGTGTATTATATTCTGCCTCCAAATTGCTATGTATGAACTTATTTTGCAAAACGTTCTGCAAAATATATTTTTGAAAAAAAAAGACTTACCACTCCTTTGTTTTCTAGCTAGCAGCTCTTCCAATCGTGCATACCCTTTTTGGTCCTAAAACGGAATTATTAGATTAATATTAATTCATAACAGTAATCAAAATAAGTTTAATTAAATTTAATTATATTTAATAATTACTCGGGTCATAATTAATTTTAATTCATAATGTTGATTTAATTATCAAGTTAATTTTAATTCCTTCGTTTAGTTCATATTAATATTCTTTTTGATGCGCAGAAAGAAGCTCAAAGAACAGCTTTGTAGGACGCTACACCTACATTTGGGAATTTCTCTCGAGGGATATTGTCCCCAAAACTCCTCTACTGATCAGTGGCATAATTTGGTCAAAATTATGGGGGGTGGGGCAAACCTATAGCCAATTTTCCCGAATCTAGTAAAAACAAAAATATCCATATAGTACCATAAAGGCAATTCCATACTACTACTGCTACTTCCACTACTAACAACTCACCGCAGCATCAAGCCGCATGAGGCCAACAGAGCTAAATACACTCCTCCTCCATCCCAATCTATTCAAAGCTTCCGTTTTTACACCCTTCCAGGAAGTTCCCATTTGCTTTAGATCTTCCTTTATGACATCCTCCCACCCCAACTGCGCCAACGGCAGACGACCTACTTCCCCTTTAGCCCTAGACGGTTGACCGAAAAGGACATTCGAAAAAGACAACAAAGGCCAGGATATACTAAACAAAACTGACCCGTTTCTGTGGATGCCTGAATTATGCAGGCTTTTCTTAGTTTTGACAGTTTTTTGAAGAAACTAAATTTCATCGGGGGAGGCAAACTAGGGGCTGGGGGAGGGGAAAAGTGGGGTTTGGGAGGAGCAATTGTAATCTACAAAACATTCTATACCAGACATTCATTTGACTCTTTTTTGGTGAAAAAATAGTGATACTTTTTCGATGACGGTGAAAATTTTGTATCTCCAGAGGAAAAATTCCATAGATCAAGTAGGACATTATTATATTAACACATTTAAAGTTTGACACGAGTTGAATTCTGCCAGGGCAGTCGGGTCTATCGTCACCAGATGAAAAGACAATGCCCAAATGGGCGAATATTTGATTCGTCTCTTTTTCAGACTTTTATCGAAAAATTTATTTATCTAGCTGGTAAAATTGTGTTTCAAATAAATAAAGTAACAAATTATTAAATTAATATATCGGCTTCGGAAGATTTCGAACAGCTAAAAGATTTTTTTTAGATCTTTATTTCAATTAATTAACATAGACCTTCCCCAGGTTTAATTAGAAATTACAGTTTGGTTCTGGGAACCTAAATTACCTGTCACTAAGAAAACTAAGAGCGATTATTAAATTCAGAAAGATCAATTTTAAATAGTTAATTACTCAAGACATTCCATGTCAGGTGTTTATTAATTACTTTAAAGCTAGATTTCGAAAGGAACCAAATTTTGCTTAACGCAGAAGAATTTTTCGTTGCTATATTAGTGTGCTTAGTTACCATTGTGTTTCCGCTCCTAAGGCTGGAAAAAATGTGCTTAAAAATGTTTTTTTTTAAAGCATTGGGAAAAGTTTACAATTGGCATTTTTTAAAAATAAGTACTCAAAGGTTAATTAGTAATTCAAACTGTGAGAGAAATACATAAAGGCTTTGCCCAACGAAAATGGATAGGGTTCACTATCATGGGATACTCAGGTATTGTATAGGCCTGTTTATAGTAGCCTATACAGCTTCTTCATTAAAAATAAAACAAAATGAAATACCAGTTACAGCCGGGGTGCTACTCGTACGGCCCGTAGGTTATAATCAATCTATGGTATCTTCAATCAGTGACTTCTATACAAAAGTTTGGGGAGGGTAAAACGTATTTCAAATTTTGGCGGGGGATTTTTTTTTCGTTTTTTCAAATGAATTTTTTTTTATACAAAAAGATATTTTTTAGAATATTGATGGAGGGGTTGACAACTAGGGGACACATGCCCCCTATCCCCCACATTTATGCCACTGTATTGAATAAATATGTGACTGAATAGCAGCCCACTGATACGCTTTGAAGGATAAATCGGCTCTCCTGGAAATTAAAGGGTTTGGAGATTATACTTGACATCTGCATTAGTTAATATGTGCGCTATTTATTCTGCTGATATTGTCATGGCTGCAAGAATGGGAGTGACATCCTCCTTCATACATGGGAAACTTTTGGTTTATTTTAAGTTTTAATATTGCTCTTTGGTTTTAGGTTTTAGTTTTATAAATGACGTTTCCTTAGCAAAAATACAGCTATTTCGCGACACGTAAGCAAGAAACTTAGTTTTTTACAAGTAATTTTGATTTTTTCGGAGAAAAGAAAAGAAGAAAAATGGAGCGATAAGCTGCGGAGGCCTGATTATGCACAAAGGGGGCTTAAAACTAGGGATCATTTTTAGACCTTACAATTTATTTTCATCATCTTATGATTTTCGTATCATACAAAATGTATTTTTCTTCTTTTTTAGGGGGAGATGAGTCACCTGACTTATTGAAATTTTCTGGTAAAAAGTGGCTTATTGTGAGGCCACTTTCTGCTTGGTGCCCTAATTTTTTCTTGACATAAAAATTATTTAATAAGGAATTTGCGAGTTAAATTAGCAAAATGATTTACAACAGGCTGACATAATATACGAGAGGATGAATTACAGCGCGAAAAAATTGAAAATTCGATTTGCGAAAAACGACTTTTTCGCCAAGGTTGAACTTCAAGCAGTTCTTCCAATTTCCCTGAATTTTTCATTTTTTCCCAAATTTAAACTAAAAAAAAAATTGAGCTCTCCAAAAATATCCTCAAATAACAGTAACAAGAATTAACGATTTGCGTCTCGCTTTTTCATTCGCAAATTTGCCTTGGTTAATGTTCTGGAAGATTTTAAGGAAACCAAGTTTCATTAGGAAAAATTTGAGAAATTTTTCTCGAATGATTAGGGGAATAATCGAAGAAGTAGTTTGAATTAACAGCACCACATAAAACTGTAAAATA
Source organism: Artemia franciscana (assembly GCF_032884065.1). Lineage (NCBI taxonomy): Eukaryota > Metazoa > Arthropoda > Branchiopoda > Anostraca > Artemiidae > Artemia > Artemia franciscana. The sequence continues at coordinate 6,988,341 of NC_088870.1, read as the reverse complement.
CAGAATTCTACACTTACCCGATAATCAGCAAGCTTTCGGCTTGATATGCTTCTTGGAAAAACAGATGATGAAAATAGTGACAAAAGAAGAGCGAATAACGGAAAACAGTATTTTCTTGACATTCTTCAAAGGAACTATTTGATATTTGAAATCTGAAATAGTTGTAAAAAGAATTAGGAGTTATTGAATGGCGGTATGTCTTCAACGAAGTATAAGACCTGGAAGTAGTGCTGGGCGATATCTTAATTAAATAATATATCGATTTATAAATATTTTTACTTTCGATATCGATACATAAATTTCGATATTTCTGAGCGAATTTTGCTCAGATTAACTTTAGGGTTTGGCAACATTTAATAACAAAATATGGAAGCAAAGAGTATTTTGCGCATTTTAATTGCACATTATTTAAATTTTTAATAAAATAAATAAACTTCCACCACATGAATGAACATTTCAAAAAAACCTAATTTGGAATTATGCGGGCTCTGAATAAAGAAAGATAAACTAATGGTTATTTTTGGCTATTCAAATCAACAACACGTCAATATTTTTCCCTGAGAATCGATTCTGCCTTTCAGCGATCAAATAAATTTTTTTTTCAACTGAAAGCAAGGAGCAACATTAAAACTTAAAAGAGCATATATTTTCCCGCATATAAGGAAGATAAGCCCTCCTCAATACCTCGCTCTTCACGCCAAAGTTGTTTTATGTATTTTAAAATCTCCTGACTTTAAATGGCTCTTGTGTTTCAAGAGTAGTTCTTAAATAATCGGGACAAAAAGTTAAATTAGCGTAAAGAGCGATGTATTGAAGAGGGGGATCTGCCCTTACACACGGGATAATTTATGTTTGATTTAATGTTGCTCCTTACTTTTAGTTGAATTAATTGGTTTTTTCATTTAATTTCTGATTGTTTTCAAATAATACCGGAAGATCCACCTTTTCTCTCCATAGATAACATACCCGAAGAAATTTTTCCTTGGAAAGTTTCTGCCACATAAGATCTCCCTTACCCCATTAAATATTCCCCATAAAAATTTCTTGCGGCAATTCCACCTGGAAAGCTGTTTTAACCTCCTTTCATTTGCAAAAAAGACTTGTTTTTCTTTTAAATTTTTGATGGTTTTTCAAATTATGCCATTCCTCCCTCCATGGAGAATTTTAAATTTGAAAAGAAAATTATATATATATATATATATATATATATATATATATATATATATATATATATATATATATATATATATATATATATATATATATATATGTAAATATAGCGTGTTTTGTTCTACTTAAACAAAATCTAGATAGTCAGATTTCATTTTCACTGTCCTTGGTACTTGTAAACCTATAATGGGAAGTCCCCTTCGTCAAGTACTAAATAACATTCATCACTCAAGTAAAGCCCAATGGAATGTGTTATAACCGTTCTTTCAAATTTAAAATCAGGTCCGCTTCATTGTGTCTTTCAAAATCAGAATTGTATACAACAGGTTAATGAAATAGTCCAACTTAAACTATCATGAAGTCAATGCTCTCATGAAGCCTCGGCTGTCAATGAGATATGACTAGTAGTTCGTCGCTGATCCAGAGTCTGGTTATTTTCTTGGGAGGGGAGGGGTATTTATTATTATTATCATGGTCATTATTAAATGATAAAGGCCCTCCAATGTCAGGCCGCTGACAAAAGTTGATGTTACAGTTGCTGGGACTTTTCTACAGGGACACGTAACGAACCTGATACCCAATCCTATGACAGGTCGGATCAAAGCTTGGGCCTAGTTTTCGAAACCAGAGCTCAACCCTCTTTGCTACCATAGGATATTTTTATTATACTATTATTATCATCAAAAAAATATTGATAATATATTGATAGTCTATCTAGATACCACTTAGAAAATTACTTTTCTCTTCATAGCCAGAAAACTGCTCCTTCATCAATAAAGATGCTTGAAAAGTTGATAATTTCTATTTTCGAAAAAGTGGGACTTTTAATAGCTAAAAACAAATCTGATTTTAATGGCCCTACCAATTAAATTTTGAAGACTTTCTCCTTCTTAAAAAATTTCTTTTTTGGGAATATTTATATCAGACTCCCTTTTTCTAAGAAAAAGGCCACGTGCAGCCCACGTGCAGCCAAGACAGACAGTGAATAGCCTCTTGTCAATAGGTGTGGCTTAAACTTTAAAACAGGCCTAATCTGAACGACCATGGAGAAAATTTTTCTAAGAAAAATCTTATCTACTTTGAAAGAAAAAAAATGAAGGTTTGTCTAGACATACGGTTTATAATTGTTGATACCCTAGTTCCATTGCTCGGACGTTTACAATTGGTAATAAGATATGTTAGGATGCGGTAGTCTTTAGAATTGTCTTAGAAATGAAATAAAGTTTCAAGTATTTCCGGTAATTATTTTTAATTTTCTTGGTCCACTTGCTGGCAAAGGTTTTGTAATCGGATACAAGCTAAAATGCAACAGTTTTAAAAGGTCTTAAAGGGTAAAGAACCTGCTAATTTTGAAAAGAATTTAAAATTGAAAGAGAGCAAAAAAAAATTTCGCTTTTGAAATTAAAGAGAATAATCCAAAATCTACTGAAAAATGCTAATCAGCAAATGTGCGTACACGATCGGATATTTCTGAGGGACCAAGGCCAAACATAGAGAGGTGCCTAGGTACTTCTCTAGTGCTTCTCTAGAAGTGTTTTTCAGGTTGAACAAAGCTGCATACTGTTTATCTTGAAGAAAAGTAAAGAGCAATGCTACTAATACTACAACTACTATTAACAACTCGCTGAAACATCAAACCATTTGAGGCCAACACAGCTGCACAAGCCTTTACCCACCCCAGTTTATTCAATGCTTCAGTCTTTACCCCTTCACATGAGCATCCAATTTCCTTCAAATCCTTCCTTATGATATCTTCCCACCCCATTTGGGGATGACCTGGTTTTCGTTTGGCCTTTGATGAGTGGATAAAAAGAACAGTCCTGAGGAATCTACCATTCTGCATCAGCAAAACGTGCCCTAGCTATCGCAACATTTTTTCCATTATAGCCCTAAGAAGTGGGATCAAACCTCATTTTTGTATAGCTTCTAGGTATTAGACAAATTTGCCCTTTCTTATAAGTTGTTGGCGTTTTAGGGGAGAAAAAAAAATGCCAAGCCTAACTCTCTCAAGGATGACCATCGTCCTGGCTCGACAGTGCCCCCACTGAAAAGGTGATATTCAATAAAAGAGGACTCAGACAGTGGCATTAATCGGGGTGGGGGTGAGGGGATGCTATCGTCCCTTTATATTTTGGAAAACATCGTTCTTGGGTATTCTAACTGCAAAGTGCCTTTTTTTGGTATTTGCCATGATAAAATAAAAAAAAACCTCTGGATTTTGAAATATATATTTTGCCCATTTACATTTTCGTAAATTGACACCACCAGACACAGAATTGCTCCTTGGGCAAAACAGTAAATGTAAGCCTTAATACTTCTGCGCAGGGGCGTATCTTTATTGGGGGGACGAGAGGGGTTCATATCCGGACAGTCAAGAGGCATGGACTATATAATAATTTTTCTCTCCTAGTTACTGGGAGCAACTGCCCCCCCCCAAAAAAAAAGAAACCGAAAATCTTCATTTTTTTTTGTTTTATTTTCATTTCAGAGATGTAAATAAGCTCTGAAAAACAAAGAGGAGATTTTGCTCCTCCAGCAAAACTTTAACTGGTCAGTTCAGTCAATTAATTAAAAATATATTTTCTGTTCTTTCTGCACAAGAAATTAAATATATTATCGGAAAAAAAACAATTGTTTCTAAATTGAAGATTAGGGTTTGTAGCCCTTAGTTTTATTACTTCAGCATCAGTTCAATTAGTTTGAATTAAATCATTCAATAGAAATTGCAGAGATACTGCTTAAAGCCACTGTTCAGGGAAACCGTTCCAAAGGGGGGGGGGGGGGCTTGTCGTCACAAAATTCTAGCACACCTTTTAAAAAGTTTATTTATCGTGATTGCTCGTTAGCAGCAATCCTATACAGAGCAAGCCGCTGCCCATAGTAAGCAAAAATTTTTACACGTGTTATATCGCTGAATCGATTAGATTATAAAACAAAAATGGGACTATTACAGGTCAAAGCATAGGCCTTGGCTTACTAGGATCTTGTCAACTGGCGTCTCTCTTACTATTGATACTAACTTTAAATAAACTAAACCCGGAGGAGCTCAATCGACAAAATAACTTAGGCGACCTAAAAAAAAACTCAGCCTATGTTTAATTATGAAAAAATTGAAATCTTAAAAAAAAAAAAGTCATCAACATCTTTAAAAAAAATTGGGAGTGGGGGGTCTGCATTTTTTCACAAACAATCATTGCGAGTTTTCTCTGTTATTATTATAAGTGTTTGGTTTCCGATTGAGCCAATCTAGTTTTTACAGAATGGTCAAAATAAATTCTTATAAATAGCTAAAATCCATTGAAAGAATTTCAAAGGACTTCTTTGTTTATTATTCAGTGTCTAAAAATTATCTGCATCTTCCCCCTCATTTACATTCTACGAAATCTTTTTGGTACCTTGTATTCAGAGACTCTAATTGGGAGGAGGGGCTACTCCGAGATTTTGAAAAGCACTTTTATACGATATTTTCAGGAAACTCCGCCCCTTCGTTAACTTCGAAAAGTATGTGTTTTTTGGAAGGGGGACATACAGAGGACCAATGGGTCCCCATAACGCACACATCCACTCTAGGGGAAGACAAATTAATGACTTTATTAGGGTGAGTAGGGACGGTGCTCCAGCATTTTATGGGGGGTGAGAGCAAGAGGGGTATCCAGTTTTCAAAATATGGTCGCAAAGTCTTAGAGCCAAACTTCTGACGTAATCTTGAACAATTTTTGGTCACGATTTACGCTTTCTTCTCTATATTCTTATGATATAGTATTCAAGACAAACAGGGGCATCCTTTGGAGGGGGGCTGTTGCCTCCCAATAATGTGGAGAAAAAACTGCTATATATCCTATGCCCATGACTACCCGGATAGGGACCCTTCTTTTCCCCCAATAAAAACATTAGAAACTGGCTACTGAAGAGAAACTATTAAAAGTAAGAGCTTTGCTCTCGATTTTGAATCGAAAAATTAGCCCAAATATCTAAGAGCACCCGAGCCGCAGGATTTTCTAGGAATTCATTTCGAAGAGTCCAGAGTTTTGAAAAAACCTTGAATTTGATGAAAAATATAGGGATTCGTGGTAACAACCACGAATATTTCATGATAATGGAGATACGGGTCTACTGCTTAAGGCCCTGTCTGAGGTGAATGGGCACGCAGAGGCGTACTAAAACCAAAATTTATTATCATCTTTTCGATATTATGAAATAACGGCATTTCTAAAAATTTTGGGACATTTTGATCCAAGGCCCTGAATTAGCTAAATGCTATCACGGGTAATTTGCTCATATTGACAATCTTGACTCGAAAAAAATGTTTGTAATGCAATGCTTGTTATTTTAAGAAAAAGATTCTACAACCTACCTTGCTTTGGTCAAGCAATATTAATCCATACGGCTCCGCTTCAAGAACCTTTGTTGTACCTTCTTTACTATTGAGTTAAATACTGATTCTAAATAAGGTAATTTAAGAAAACACCCTGGGCAACATCACAGCAGGCGTGTCTTCCATAAAATTTTCACCAATGAAATGCTTAGCTCTCCCTGAGGCTGTTACAAGGTCGGATGTTTCTAGGTGAAACCAAACTGGTAGTGGTAAATTATCCGTGATAGACTATCTCGGAGATTTTCTCTCTTTTCATTTACATTCGGGAGAGCGGAAAAAATAGAACATTTTATAATGATTATTTAATGCGAACAAAAGACTTATTTGCCCTTTAAAAAAGGCGAGGTGCTTGTGTATTCATTCAGTCAAGCGCTTCATTTAATAACCTGTTTCTTTGACGCTCAATCCCAATAAAATATTGGACAATGATGAAAATATAATACTTTACACTGTAAAAAAATAATTAATTCCCAACATAATTTTTTGCTGGACTTCGAACAAGTAAAAAATCATTTTTTTTGGAATTCCAGCAAATTAGTGAATGTACTAAGGTTTATGTACTTTTCAGTGGAAAAAAATGTAGTTTCCTACGTATATAGGTTATATTAATCAACATGGTCTGGACTTTAATAGTAGATTGAAATTGCAGGAATATCATACTAAATTTTACAGTAGGACCATTGAAAGTAGTGCGTTCAAGACAAAGTTAATTCAAATATTGGAATTATAACAGAAAAGGCAATTGCTAATTGTCTTTTTGAGTTTAAAAAGATAATAGAACAATAATGAAAGGCATTTTACTTTGAAATGACTTGAATTTATTTGTCTACAAAATAAAAACACAGAAATTTATGTGCAAAAATTATCTTTTAACTTTTAGAGGCACTTCTTTTATAATACGTTTTTGAGTTTCTGTTGGTAAAAAATCTCTTAAGATGCTACCCTAATCTTAAAAGTACCGGTGGTTAGAATATAGTGACTTCTGAATTCAATTTTTCCAATTATAATTAGTGTATTATTATAGCAAAGTCCTTCGGTGAGAACAATCCTTATTTTTGCGACGAAGGTCATTTTTGTAATGAGACTCAATAAGCGTTTAAAGTCAAAACCATAGTGATTAGTATAACCTATTTATGTTGAAAATTGCAGTTTTTTCTTCTGAAAAATGCATAAATCTTAATAATTTCAAACAGCAAAAATTATAATTTTAAATAATTAATTTAATAATTCAAATAATTTAATTTATATAATAACATATAATAACAATATTTTATGATGACAATATATAATAACAATATATTAATAATATATAATAACAATAATTTTAAAATTCAAACAGCAAGCCGTAATTTCAGCCAAAAAATTTGATTTTTTTACTTGTTTGAAGTACATAAAAAATGTGTAGGAAATAAAAAAAATTTACGATACCCCCCCCCCCTTTAATGTGCAAACATATAGCTCAAATTATATTTTTTTTCATCTGTTCTATCACTTGTCTTTGTCTTGTCTCACGCTAAGCTGAAAGAAAATAATAAGAAACCAGTTTCTTTTCGAGTTTTAGCAACGTAGCTTGAGTGAATGAGTGGAAGTAAATGAATCATAAGTATTTTCGAAGTGCTCTTACTGCAATGGAGGTTCTGGGAAATTTATTCATCGTTCAAAAAGGGTTTGTGCCAAGTAAAGGCATTTGCGCAAAAATTTATTTCAAGAGTGGGAGAATAGACTTGGAAATACCCCAAAATAGGCGAACAGTCCAGAAAAAAAAATATTCGTAGAAAAACTTCAACATTTTTTGGGTTACAGATAGAGGACACTGGCTTGAATCACGCCCTTTTGTGCGTCCGGGTTGAGTGTTCACTCTTCGACACCCATATATTGTGTTAGTTTTTTCTTTTATATTTTTCACTACTCCGCCACGTCATTTTCCATGTTCATTTGTGGGTTACAAATAAAATTTTATATTCTGCAATACTAATATTAGTATGGTCTTCTTAGCACAAATGGTACTCTTGATTACCTTCTTTAGTCATGGCCATTCTTTATTTTTAGCCATTTTACCTTAGCCATTTTTATTTCTACAATTCAAAACGTCCCTATTCACTGGAACTTTACGTTTCTGGGGCAATTATGGTTTTTTCAAAGCATTCCCTTGTCCTCCAGTGTTATGGTTGGTCTCTAAAATTTCTTCTAAAGCTGGAAGAGTTTCTTCAAAGTTGTCCAGCAGTGCACGCACTGCTTCAATGCGACAAGTCCATCTGGTGTCGCTTAGCGACTTTAAAGTTGTGGCTCCCCCATGAAAGGAATTGGAACTCTTTTGAATCGTCTCAAAGACTGCATAGTGTTTGGTTGACTTTTAAATGAAATAAAATAAAAATAAAATAAGTTTTTCCAACTTAAAGTAAGGAGTGACATTAAAACTTAAAACGAATAGAAATTATTCCGTATATGAATGGGGCTGTCCCCTCTTCAGTGTCTCGCTCTTTACGCCAAAGTTTGACTCTTTCTCACAACTCTATTTTTTAAAACAATTAAAACTTTAGCTTAAAGAGCCGCATGTTGAGGAGAGGACAGCCCCTTTCATATACGGAATAATTTTTATCCGTTTTAAGTTTTAATGTCGCTCCTTACTTTCTGAACGTTTTAATTTTCTGAACGTTTTTGAATCTATGCAGGTTTTTTATTTTGGCTCACCGTACATGAATAATTAAAACGAAATTTGCATATCAATTTTACATTTTTTTGGCTAAATGGCTTTCTCAAAATTTTGATTGGTGGATTTTGAGAAAAAAGGGCGGGGGAGTGGGGCCCAGTCACCCTCCGATTTTTTTGGTTACTTAAAAAGGGCACTAGAACTTTGTTTTATGTACGAACGTTTTTATTAATAATAAATATACGACGAACTAACTTACGTAACGAACTTCTATATTCGTATAATTTTATTACGTATATGAGGGGGTTTGTCCCCTCGTCAAAAACTCACTCTTTACGCTAAAGTTTGAAGTTTGAAGTTTGTTCCAATTCTTTAAGAATGACCCCTGAATCACAAAGGCCGTTTAATTAGAATGAACAGCTCTTTTGAAATTGCTAAAAGTACTTCAGCGTAAAGAGTGAGGTATTGAGGAGGGAACGAACCCCCTCATGTATGTAATAATCTCTGTTCCTTTTAAGTTTTAATGTTGCTAATTACTTTCAGTTGAAAATTTGTTTTTTTTTAATTTAATTTCTGATTGTTTTTTAAATAATGCTGGGAAATCTAATGTCCCCTTCACGGAAATTCTCTTTCCCATGAAAAATTCCTCCATGGAAAGATCCTCCCATGTACACAATAACAGCGAATATTTTCGCTTCTTTACTTGTTTAACTATTTGTTGTTTTATTATATCTTTCATGTTAGATTATATTTCATGCTGGATAGTCGGTGGAATGTGTAGTAAATTCTTTTTACGTTGAACGAAGAGCTGTTGAGTCAAATCGCTGTCTTTAGAGCGAATTTCCGAGAGCTCCAAAAAGTTCCCTCTGTTTTTTTGAATCCACGAATTCGTCATGGGCTCGTAATCCGATACCTTGTCTACCACAAAACATCAATGATTCACATAAGGATTTTAGACACGACGATTTTATTGCACGTCTTTGGAATATTTAATGTTTATTTTTTCATCGACAGAACCTGTTTTGTTCGATTCTCTAAAAGACACAAGTTTGTCAGCATTTGTCATGTGTGAGTTAAAAAATATAAAGGTATTTTTGAAATCAATGGATGGGGGAAATCCAGATGGTAGATTACCCTCCCCCCTTCTGTGATTGGAATCACTGGAACTAGTTTCAATAGCAACAAAAGCGTAATACCATTCAATACTCGGGATTTTAGGTTCTTAGACGTCTGTAGGTCCAAATTCACTCGGCACTGCCCTATGGGATAGCCCTGACCAGGTATCAAATAATTCTTTATAATCTAGCCTGAAAGGCACAATTAACATACCATAGTCTAATCTAGACACTTTAAAAAATCGAGCTTGTTTCTCACTATATTGTATTTCAAGCACTAGACCTGCCAACAAGAGCCAAATTCTCCCTGGTTGATGTTACGCTGAGCTTTCATAAGAAGTACATGATCTATTCTCTTGATGATAAGGCTTCAAAGACGGTAAAATATTAACGAGGAAGCACAAAGCAGCACTGTTCTCTCTTTTTTATGGCACTTGCCCGTCAGCCAAGTGTCATATAGCGATCGCAATTTCTGTCGGTCGGTCTGTCGGTCCCGGTTTTGCTAGTTTGGGCACTTCCAGATAAGCTAGGACGATGAAAGTTGGCAGACCTATCAAGGACTGGGCCGGATTAAATTAGAAACAGTTGCTTCCCCAATTCGACTATCTGGGGGAAGGGAGTGGAGGGAGGATTAATTACGAAAATACAGAAAAAATACTTTTAATGCTTACTTTTAAAGTGACGTAAATGATAAAAAAAATGTTAGTTTTTTTCTAACTTTTGAACCTTTATGTATAGCTTCTTTGTTAGTTTATCTATAATAGCCCACAAATTTCTAAGGATAGTACTTTATTTCCAGTATTGCAGTACCTTTTTGCCGGTAAGATAGTGAGCATAACAAAATGAAAACGACAACCCTGAGCGTATGTCTGACTTTTTTTTTTTACAATGTATTATAAAGCATCTAATATCTCCAGCATAATATCGACATGATTTTTAAAGAGACCCTTGGCTAGAAGGGACGGGGACAAGACAAGAGGAAATGGGACATGGTTGCATAAGAGTTACAAATCTTAAAGAGTGACGTTAAGTAGATCCAATTGTTTGATAATTTATGCTTTTTAGGGGGACTGTGGAAAGGGGCGCTAAAGATCCAGCTTCGTTCTCAGTTGCTATCGGTAAGGGTTTGATGGTGGTGGCGAAGAAGCAAAGCTTTTCATGTTCGGGGAGGGTGTTCAAATTTCACAGTTACTAACTGACTTGACCTTGTGAGTTATGATTTTTAGAAAAACAAACAGGTACACGGGTAGCAAAATGACTATTTAAATCCCAAATCCTTTTTTGCTTAAAAAAAGAATATGCTTTAAAAAATTCGCCTGCAACAGGAATTTAATTTTTTTCACAGTTTCCTTGTCCGAATAAGATAAGTCATGTTAAGTTCAGTAACTTGAAAATGGTAGCACTAATTTGCAAATTTTTAAATAAAATGATCAAATGTTTCAACATCAAGTTTCCTGTTTCTTGGAATTCAATTTTAGATGATAGCAAGATTTTTAAAGTGAGGAAAAAAAAGACAATTAAAATAAGCAAAATAAGCAAAAAAAAGCAAAAAAACAAGGGGGATCGAACTTTGAATGGACGTGAATAAACTCTTGCTGTTGCTAATGGCCTTTACATTACATTGAAATCACGGTCTCCGGGCTCTTGCAACATCGAGGCTGTTAAATTAAAATCATCATTAAAATAATTTTCCCTTTTGAACAAGATATTCAGTTTTTATTTGATATTTTGTTATAAAAAGACACAAAAAAGGTTCTTACAATGGTTTATGGAGATAAAAAGAGTTGACATATTAGAATTTTAAATTAAATGTTTAAAGAAACTTGAAATGTGTTAGGGCAGTTTACCGTAAAGTTTTGGATCTTAGTTGGCTCTTGATGCTGGACAAATTATTAACCGACCAAACATCTGACCGAAAATGGACAAAAACTGAATGAAAAAAAAACGATAAAAAACACGCAAACTCAGAAAAGCCAGGGGATCAAACCTTGGATACATGTGAATAAACTCTTTCTGTTGCTAATGGCTTTAATATCACGTAAACACCCGGTATGTTTTTTTTATAGATATGTCCAAATCATCATACGGTTCTTGGTAATGAACTGTAAGTAAAGGCCAATAGCAATCGAAAATTTAAAATAGATCTTTTTTTTTACAAAAATACATATATCGAAAGAATCTAGTTTTTATGGTGATTACAAATACACTGACATTTTCTCGTGTAAAATTACCAATTAGAAGTCGTTAGTACAAGAAAATTTGCCTAATCTAAGGAAAGGGAAAACATCCCTAAAAGCTGCTCAATATTGATGAAAGTTGCAGCACCAAATTCAGCATGATCAAGAATCCTTTATTGGAGGTTTCAATCTCCTGTGTACAAGACTCGAGGTTTTGACTTTTTCCTGTAAAAATGGGTCCTACGAACCATCATATCGAACTTGTTCATCATATCAGGCTTATTCAATTGGATACGCTTACTAAATTTCTTATGTAAGAAACGTAGTGCTATGGTGCCAACAACAGACCTTATCTTACCTTAGACCTTAGATCCTCCTTTGCCACCAGAGGCACCCACGGCATCCACGAAGAGCCACCAGTCGTTGCGCATGTGCGCCACCGCCAAAGCATCTTCTACCATTGTGCGAACATTGGACAGGTCCCGTATATATCTGCGACGCAAGGTGTTTTTTGGTCAACCTCTCCTGCGGTTTCCCCGAGGTTGCCATTCCAAGATCTGTCTTGGGATCCTATCGCCCTTCATACGGATCACGAGCTCAAGGTATCGCCGAATGATATCCGTAATCAAAGGCTGGCCTGAGATAAATCAAACTTCCTGGTCTGTGGCGTGGTATCTCCAGTCGATAGTAAGAATCCTCCGAAGCCGATGGTTTTCAAATGCAAGAATCCGCTTCTCTTGTTGTTGACTTAGATTCCAGCACTCACTGCTGTCGCGGAGTGCAGAAAGGACATTGCTATTAAATGGCATCATTTTTAATTTCGTAGAATACTTTTTCGATCGCCATACTGGCTTTAGTCAGTTAAAAGCTCCACTGGCTTGTCCTATCCTCAACTGAACTTCCCGCTTGCTTGACCATGAATTTTCCACCGTGTTGCCGAGGTACCTGAACTCTACGACCTGCTCGACAGCTGAATCTCCACACTTTATGTTCAGAGGGAAATTGGTTGACAATAACAGACCAAAGGTTAGCAAATAAATGGTCTTATTACACAAAAAAATGAAAACAAAATTGTGTGATTGTTTAATTCGGTGGCTGCATCGATCCAAATTAATAATTTCTATTTTGTTAAGTTGACATTCGTGAATTGACATCACTCAATGATGAAACCCGTTTGAAAGACAAATTCTCCCGCTTAGATGTATGAAATAAAAAACACAAAAAACCATGCAAGTTTGTTCAACTGAAAGTAAGGAGCAATATTAAAACTTAAAAAGAACAGAAATTATTACATATGTGACGGGGTTGCTCCCTCCTCATTACCTCACTCCTTACGCTAAAGTTTTTAAAAACTTTTAAAACAGCTAATTGTTCTAATTAAATGGCCTTTGTGTTTCAGGAGTCATTCTTAAATGATTGGGACAAAAAGGTATTGAGGAGGGGGCGACCCCCTCATACATAAAATTATTTCTGTTCGTCTTAAGTATTAATGTTGATCCTTACTTTCAGTTGATGCAATTTTTTTTATTTAATTTCAGATCGTTTTTTAAATAATGCCTGGAAATCCGGCTCCCCCTCCATGGAAAATTGTCCTAAACAAGAAAAAATTACCCGTAGAAAGATTATCCCCATGTAAGCCCCCCCCCCCGCCAGAATAATATTCCCCCAAAATGTTTGTAGGTTTCCCCCTAACCAATATTATATATATAGATTGTGCTAAGTCCATAGCTTGCAGCCATTCCCCCGGGTGTGTGGGGGAGGGGAGAAGTCATTTTCAAAGACATAGTTTTCCTATTTTTCGACTATGCTGAACAAAATGACAAGTTTGACTCTTTCTCTCAACTCTACTTTTTAAAACAGTAAAAAACTTTAGCGTAAAGAGGGGGAAGTTGATGAGCAAGTAGCCCCTTTCATACACGAAGTGATTTCTGTTCGTTTTAAGTTTTAATGTCGCTCCTAACTTTCTTTAAAAAAAATTTGTTTGTCTTTATTTAATTTCTGAACGTTTTTGAATCAATGCATGTTTTGATTTTGGCTCTCTGCAGGGAATAATTAAAACAAGATTTGCATATTTTTTTTTTTTTGGCTAAATGGCTTACTCATGGTTTTGATCGAATGATTTTGAGGAAAAAAAGGAGCAGGGAAGGAAGCCTAGTTGCCCTCCGAATTTTTGGTTAATTAATAAGGCAACTAGAACTTTTAATTTTTTACGAATGTTTTTATTAGTAAAAGATATACGTAACTTATAAATTAGCTTACGTAAAGAAATTTTGTATTCTCATGTTTTTATTACATATATGAGGGGGTTCACCCCCTCGTCAGTACCTCGCTCTTTACACTAAAGCTTAGATTTTGTCCCAATTCATTAAGAATGACCCCTGAATCACAAAAGCCGTAGAATAAATAGTTGAAATTACTAAAAATACTTTAGCGTAAAGAGCGAGGTATTGGGAGGAGGAGAACCCCTCATATATGCTACTCCTTACTTCCATTTGGAAAAAAAAACTTTTTCATATTTATTTTTTCATTTTTTCTAATTTCTCCCATGACAAATTCCTCGATGGAAAGTTACCCCAGCATATCCCCCTCCCCCAACCAAAAAATCCCCCTGAAAAAGTCTGTACACTTTCCAATAACCATTACTATATGTAAGCACTGGCCAAAGTTTGTAACTTTTAGCTCCTCCCACGGGGACTGTTGGGAAGTAAGTCGTCCCCAGAGACATAGTTATAAGGTTTTTCGACTACGCTGAATAAAATGGCTATCTCAGAATTTTGATCCGTTGACTTAGGGAAAATAATTTGCGTGCGAGGGGGCCTAGGTGCCCGCCAATTTTTTTGGTCACTTAAAAAGGGCACCAGAACTTTTCATTTCCGTTAGAATGAGCGCTCTCACAACATTCTAGGACCAATTGGTCGATACGATCACCCCTGGGGAAAAAAACAAACAAAAAAAAACAAACAAACAAATAAACACGCATCCGTGATCTGCCTTCTGGCAAAAAATACGAAATTCCACATTTTTGTAGATAGGAGCTTGAAACTTCTACCATAGGGTTCTCTGATGCACTGAATCTGATGGTGCGATTTTCGTAAAGATTCTATGACTTTTAGGGAGTGTTTCCTCCTATTTTTCAAATTAAGGCAAATTTTCTCAGGCTCGTAACTTTTGATGGGTAAGACTAAACTCGATGAAACTTATATATTTAAAATCAGCATTAAAATACAATTATTTTGATGTAGCTATTGGTATCAAAATTTCATTTTTTAGAGTTTCGGTTACTATTGAGCCGGGTCGCTCCTTACCACAAACTGTTTGATTATTCGTTCCAACTAAAAAATTGGCAGTGCATGAAATCTATATATATATAAAAATAAGTTGTCTCTGTGTGTGTGTGTCTGTCGAGTAACGTCATGTTTGTGTGTCGACTGACGTCATGTTTTCGACTGACGAATTACAGACTGGACATCGCGACACAAATGACGACCGGGACACCGGCACATTTATCTTTCTATCTATATATATAAAAATAAGTTGTCTGTCTGTGGATCTGTGGATCAGGTGACGTCATGTTTCTGTGTCGGCTGACGTCATGAAATTAGTTGTCAGGTGACGTCATGTTTCTGTGTCGGCTGACGTCATGAAATTAATTGTCGTCATTTTTGCTTTGACGGTGACGTCATTCAAGTTATATAAGACATATGTTCACGTAGAAATCTATTAATGTTTAAGTTTACAATGACTGATGAAGATGCTCAAAGAGTCTATGCCAAAAAACTTGCTGCTGATAGTTCCTCGGCACGCTTTCTTTTCTGACTTTCTCTATCAGCAGCAAGTTTTTTGGCATAGACTCTTTGAGCATCTTCATCAGTCATTGTAAACTTAAACATTAATAGATTTCTACGTGAACATATGTCTTATATAACTTGAATGACGTCACCGTCAAAGCAAAAATGACGGCAACTAATTTCATGACTTAATTTCAGAACTTAATTTCTGTGTTGACTGACGTCATGAAATTAGTTGTCGTCATTTTTGTTATGACGATGCTTAGTATATTGTAAAACACATTAATTTGGTTAATAATATACCATTTAAAACACCAAAATGAACATGCTGGAGTAGTCACTCGGTGAGAGAGGGTGTCAGAACGGAGAATGAAGGTCCCAGGTTCAAATCCTGGTTAGGCTAAAAAAGGTAAAAATCTAAAAACTAAAAAAAAACTGAAAAAACTAAAAAAGGCAAAAACTACAAAAAAAAAACTAAAAACTAATAAAAAAAATTAAGAATAGAAATAAAAAAAAAAATAAAAAGATAAAAACTAAAAAAAAAGTAAAAAGAAAAAACGAAAAAAACTAAAACAGCTAAAAAAAAAGGTAAAAACCAATAAAAAACTGAAAAGAAAAAAGGGAATAAAACTAAAAAAATTTTCATCTAAAAAACTAAAAAAACTAAAAAAGGTAAAAACTAAAAGAACTAAAAAGAAAAAAAACTAAAAAAAGGAAAAAAACTGAAAAATAAAGGAGAAAAAGAAAACTAAAAAATATAAATAAAAATAAAAAAACTAAAAAGATAAAAACTTCAAAAAAAACTAAAAAGAAAAAAGAAAAAAACTAAAAACCTAAAAAAAGGTCAAAACCAATAAAAAAAAACTAAAAGGAAAAAAGGGAAAAAATTAAAAATTTATTTGATCATATACCAATTCAAAAACGAATGTATACCGGGATGACGACCGGGACACAGGGAATATAAATGACACAACTACAACGGGGACGCCGGGGGGCACAGGGGGATATAAATGACGACCGGGACACCGGGACACAAGGAATATAAATGACGCCCGGGACACTCAAAGAGAAATCAGAGACTGGGACACCGGGACACAAATGACGACCGGGACACAGGGAATATAAATGACGACCGGGACACAGGGACATAACTACAAAGAGGACGCCGGGGTGCACAGGGGGATATATAAATGACAATGGCGACTCAGGGAATGGTCGATTAGCAATCACCATCAACAAAGCTCAAGGGCAATCATTAGAATCATGAGGTATAGATCTGAATACAGATTGTTTTCCCATTGACCATTATATGTTGCATGTTCAAGAGTCGGTAAACCTGACAATCTATTTATATGCACAGACAATGGGACAGCAAAGAATGTTGTATATTCGCAAGTTTTACGTAGTTAAAAACATATATATATATATATATATATATATA
Source organism: Artemia franciscana (assembly GCF_032884065.1). Taxonomy (NCBI): domain Eukaryota; kingdom Metazoa; phylum Arthropoda; class Branchiopoda; order Anostraca; family Artemiidae; genus Artemia; species Artemia franciscana. Next base: position 6,971,625 of record NC_088870.1, on the reverse strand, counting down.
TATATATATATATATATATATATATATATATATATATATATATATATATATATATATATATATATATATATATATATATCTATCTATATTCACAGGTGGGACATAGGGACACAACTACAATGGCGCGTAACTAATATGGCGCGTAACGACTTACGCGCGCGGGGGGGCTTTGGGGGGCGCGAAGCGCCCCCACCAACTAGGTGTTGGGGTGGCACGACGCGCAACCCCAACAGCTAGTAGGGACTATAAATGACGACCGGGACACTCAAAGAGAAAGCGACCGGGACACAAGGAATGTTCGATTAGCAATCACCATCAACAAAGCACCTGGACACAAATGACGACCGGGACACAGGGAGTATAAATGACGACCAGGACACAAGTAAAAAAACTAAAAAAACTAAAAAAAAGGTAAAACTACAAAAAAACTAAAGAGAAAAAAAAACCTAAAAACTAATAAAAAAACTAAAAAAGCTAAAAAACTAAAAAAACTAAAGAAGAAAAAAAAATAAAAAAAGGAAAAAAATGAAAAATAAAGGAGAAAAACAAAACTAAAAAAAATAAAAATAAAAAAAAAATAAAAAGAAAAAAGAAAAAAACTAAAAAAACTAAAAAAAAAGTAAAAACCAAAAAAAACTAAAAAGAAAAAAAGGGGAAAAATACAAAAATTTATTTCATCATATACCATTTCAAAAACGAATGTATATACAGACCGGGACACCGGGATACAAATGACGACCGGGACACAGGGAATATAAATGACGACCGGGACACAGGGACACAACTACAACGGGGACGCCGGAGGGCACAAGGGGATATATAAATGAAGACGGGGACACAGGGAATGTTCGATTAGCAATCATCATCAACAAAGCTCAAGGGCAATCATTAGAGTCATGAGGTATTACTAAAAAAACTAAAAAAAGGTAAAAAACTAAAACCTAAAAAAAAGACCAATTCAAAAACGAATGTATATACAGACCGGGACACAAGGAATATAAATGACGCCCAGGACCCTCAAAGAGAAATCACAGACTGGGACACCGGGACACAAATGACGACCGGGACACAGGGAATATAAATGACGACCGGGACACAGGGACAGAACTACAACGGGGACGCCGTGGGGCACAGGGGTATATGTAAATGACGATGGGGACACATGAAATGTTCGATTAGCAATCACCACCAACAAAGCTCAAGGGCAATCATTAGAATCATGAGGTATAACTAAAAAAAACTTAAAAAAAGGTAAAAAACTAAAAAAAGACCAATTCAAAAACGAATGTATATACAGACCGGGACATCGGGACACAAATGAAGACTTGGACACCGGGATACAGGGAATATAAGTGACGTCCGGGACACTCAAAGAGAAATTACAGACTGGGACACCGGGACACAAATGACGACCGGGACACAGGGAATATAAATGACGACCGGGACACAGGGTCAAAACTACAACGGGGACGCCGGGGGGCACATGGGGATATGTAAATGACGACGGGGACACATGGAATGTTCGATTAGCAATCACCACCAACAAAGCTCAAGGGAAACCATTAGAATCATGAGGTATAGATCTGAATACGGATTGTTTTTCCCATGGACAATTATATGTTGCATGTTCAAGAGTCGGTAAACCTGACAATCTATTTATATGCACAGACAATGGAACATCGAAGAATGTTGTATATTCGCAGGTTTTACGTAGTTAAAAACACACACATATATATATATATATATATATATATATATATATATATATATATATATATATATATATATATATATATATATATATATATATCAATATTCACAGGTGGGACACAGGGACACAACTACAATGGCGCGTAACTAATATGGCGCATAACGACTTACGCGCGCGGGGGGGGCTTGGGGGGCACGAAGCGCCCCCACCAACTAGGTGTTTGGGTGACGCGAAGCGCCACCCCAACAGCTAGTATAACATAAATGAGGCTTGAGCGCGAATCTGAAGATATCTTGGGAGATGGGGGCCGCTTGGGGCCAATGGGGGTGCTGCGCAAGCCCCTGCCTCTGATTAATAATTTAAAGTACTTTCTGTTATTTGATCCTCCCCTTTCTACCCTAAAGAATGCTATTTACCATCCCCATAGACCTACATTGTCCTGTTACTTGCAATAAAGGGGGAAATGCTTTGATTGTAAATGCATTTACTTTAAAAGCTGATAAAATATTTTTATCAGCAAATAAACACGAATTGCGAAAGAAAAGGGGAGAGAGCTTTCGATTAGGCAAGTCTTAAGCAACCAGCTGCTAAGACATAAGTGCGTAGTAAACGACGTATAGAAAAAAAATAATCGTAGTTTTACACATGTAGAAAGGCGCGCCTTATAGACGATTATTGCGCATGGAAGCAATATAGCTTGACAAAAGGTCACATAAATCTACTTTGTTTCCCTTTATCATGCTCTTCCTAGAATCTATAATAGGACGAGTTTCTTAGAAATTCAGAGAGATAATAATAAAAAAACACAACTAATTCTTATGCCGGTTTTTGTGTGTAATTAGGCCCGATAAGAGTAACGTAGAGCTAGGGTAATGGCATTGAGAAAATAAACGGTTTTTGTTGTGTCAATGTTCTGTTTCTGAATGGGTTTACAATTTCACATACAAAGTGAAAAGCATATCTTAAATCTTCTATAATTTTTTTTTTGAAAGATGGATTTAACGAAGGCTCATCCATTGGTAAAATTTGTGGAGGTATATGCTGGTTGTTAAAAGGGACTATGAGAGTAATATCTCAGGAATGGCCTTGAGTATTAAGTTGAAATTTTCAGGGTCGTTTTGATATTAAACTAACCAAAATGCCCTCTGTGATGGTTATCAGTTTGGCTCACATTTTTCAGAGATAGTTAAAAAACACTATAGCTATTGTTTGCTATTTACTAGCTTCCAGCTAAAATAAAGCCAAAGGCTTTTTGGTGTGTTAAAATGACGGCCCTACTTTTATGATGCCTGGGTCAAAACTGAATGCGGCAGAACTTCTGCAAGCACTTTTCCCTGACCTGGATAGGTGAGGAGAATGTAAGTTATGACCGTAGGCGGCACAATAGCGCTGCCTAAATAAACAGAGATAAGTATTCACTATGTTTTTCTCCCAAAATATGTCGTATGGAGGGGTTTGTCATAGAAACTTCGGGGGGGGGGGGCTCATTTGATTTGAGCTCCAGTGCGGCTTTAAAGCGTCAAAAGAGATTGGAGGTTATCCAGCCTCCTCCCAAACCCGTTTTGGCATCCCTCTCCTCGATGACATCTGATAAAATTTTTGAGATTGTCACTTTTTTTGAAATAGTCGAAAGGTCGAATGACTATGCCTTTGAGGATAAAATGACCCGCCACAGCACCCGGGCAAAGGCTATAAAGTATGGAAGTCGCGCTTTATTTACAAATAGATTTTACTATAAGACACAGGAGGGATTTTTGATCTTTTGTCTCCAAAAAGGCTAAGAATATTAAGGTGAGACTTTCAGGGAATGTTAGTGGAATATTGCTGAAGTAAGTCAAAGACGCTAAGTGCATGCAGGTATCTCAGGATAATATCTCAGGAATGGATGAACGTATTAAATTGAGACTTTCTGGGTATGTTGAGGAAAATCAAATGGTTCAAATGACATTACATAAAACCAGATGGTCAAAAGTACGTATTTGCTACATAGCAGGAACTGTTATAAGAGTACTATGTAAAAAAATTCAGGATATATTGGGGGAGTTCCAGCTAAATCAAAAGACACAATGTCTATCCAATACAAAGTTCACTCCAAATCTCTAAAAAGGCAATTGGTAATGTAATAACTCGTAAACGCTTTACATTCGGAATAATTTCTGACCATTGTAATTTTGTTTAGCGCTATTTGATTTTCATTCGATTAAAACCTAGTCTTATTTTATTAAAGCTCATTTAGCTCCACAATACATCCTACAATCCCATATAACACAATTGTAAGTAGGCTACCATCTTAGTTTTATTCTATAACACCTTTTATTCTATTCTATGTTTTATTCTATTAGTACAATATAATAGTGTTGAATGGTTTTTCCAAAACATTTTCTTACGTCTTTATTGAAATTTAATTTCACCAAACACACAAAAAACGTCATTTGAATTAAATTCCACCGTAATGGTGTTTTACAAATACCAGAGTCATTTTGTGCTTTTTTGAACCAATCAGAATTTTTCCCTAGTGTCTTTCAGCCAATCAGATAACTCAATGAAAAATCTGATTGGCTCAAATAAGCGCTAGCTATGCCTCGATTTTGGTAAATTTCAATCTGAATTAGCCCTAACAGCATCTATATTCGTTAACAATGACGTTCTCAATTAATACAGATTTTTCGTGACATGTTTATGATACAGAACAACATCTTAGAGCAGTGGTTCCAAAAAGTCGACTGGGCTCTGGGCTCTGACCCATCTAACAAAAATTTCTGACCTTGGCCCCCTTCTTTTGATGTCTTAGAGAAAAGAGGTGGTAAATGCTATACTCTACAACTAGATGCGATTTGCAAAGTCTATCACAAGTGCTATCTCAAGTTCTATCACAATTAGTGGAATTGCATAATGAAGTTACAGTTCATTTGAAAGAAAAAAATGATTATAGTGAACATCATACATATATAGTGAACATATATAGTGAACATATATACATATATAGTGAACATTCATGAGCTCACTTATTTGCGGAATATTTTTTACAACTGATTTAAACATTTACAACTGAGTTAAACAAACTCAGTTGTAAATGTAAGTTTCAAATTTTTTGCAGTTCACGATAAACTTTGAGCGTTGAAGACGATGCTAATGATATGGAAAAGTTGCATTGATAATGGCAAGTATGATTGTTTTGAAACACCTGAAACTGTTATTACTGAAAACCAAGATCGAACATACTGTCTGAATTTACAGTCACTTATACCTGTTAAGAACAATTTTGACGACTATCAAACAGTTCGTGGTAACGAACTGAATTAAGCAGCGACCCGGCTCAATAGTAACCAAAACTCTAAAAAATGGAATTTTGATACCAATAGCTACATAAAAAGAATCGCATTTTAATGCTGATTTTAAATATATAAGTTTCATCAAGTTTAGTCTTACCCATCAAAAGTTACGAGCCTGAGAAAAATTGCGTTATTTTAGAAAATAGGGGGAAACACCCCCTAAAAGTCATAGAATCTTAACGAAAATCACACCATCAGATTCAGCATATCTGAGAACCATACTGTGGAAGTTTCAAGCTCCTATCTACAAAAATGTGGAATTTTTGCCAGAAGGCAGATCACAGATGCGTGTTTATTTGTTTTTTTTTCCCAGGGGTGATCGTATCGATCCAGTTGTCCTAGAATGTTGCGAGAGGGCTCATTCTAACAGAAATGAAAAGTTCTAGTGCCCTTTTTAAGTGACCAAAAAAATTAGAGGGCACCTAGGCCCCCTCCCACGCTAGTTATTTTCCCAAAGTCAACGGACAAAATTCTGAGATAGCCATTTTATTCAGCGTAGTCGAAAAACCTTATAACTATGTCTTTGGGGACGACTTACTCCCCCACAGTCCTCGTGGGAGGGGCTACAAGTTACAAACTTTGACCAGTGCTTGCATATAGTAATGGTTATTGGGAAGTGTACAGGCGTTTTCAGGAGGATTTTTTGGTTGGAGGGAGGGATCGAGAAGAGGGGGATATATTGGGGGAGCTTTCCATCGAGAACTTTTTCATGGGGGAAGTAAATTTCCATGTAGGGAGCGCAGGATTTACTAGCATTATTTAAAAAAAATGAAAAAATAAATATGAAAAAGTTTTTTTTTCAGCTGGAAGTAAGGAGCAGCATTAAAACTTAAAATGAACGGAAATTATTACCCATATGAGGGGCTCACCTCCTCCTAATACCTCGCTCTTTACGCTAAAGTATTTTTAGTAATTTCAACTATTTATTCTACGGCTTTTGTGATTCAGGGGTCATTCTTAATGAATCGGGACGAAATTTAAGCTTTAGTGTAAAGAGCGAGATACTGACGAGGGGGCGAACCCCCTCATATATGTAATAAAAAGATGAGCATACAAAAGTTCTTTACGTAAGCTAATTTATAAGTTACGTATATCTTTTACTAATAAAAAGATTCGTAAAAAATGAAAAGTTCTAGTTGCCTTATTAATTAACCAAAAAATCGGAGGGCAACTAGGCTTCCTCCCCCACTGTTTTTTCTCAAAATCATTCGATCAAAATTATGAGAAAGCCATTTAGCAAAAAAAAAAAAAAAATACAAATTTCGTTTTAATTATTCCTCTGCAGAGAGCCAAAATCAAAACATGCATTGATTCAAAAACGTTCAGAAATTAAATAAAAAAAAAACAAGTTTTTTTAACTGAAAGTAAGGAGCGACATTAAAACTTAAAACGAACAGAAATTACTCCGTATATGAAGTGGGTTTTCCCCTCCGCAATCCCTCGCTCTTTACGCTAAAGTTTGACTCTTTGCCACAATTCTAATTTTTAAAACAATTAAAATTTTTAGCGTGAAGAGCGAGGGATTGCGGAGGGGAAAACCCATTTCATATACGGAGTAATTTCTGTTCGTCTTAAGTTTTAATGTCGCTCCTTACTTTCAGTTAAAAAAAACCTGTTTTTTTTATTTAATCTTTGGTAATAGATGAAAAAGTTTGACTTGTTGAGTTGGATTTGTAACCCGTATCAAGACGACGTACCAACTAGTATCAAACAGTTCGTGGTAACGAACTGTAGTAAGGAGCGACCCGGCTCAATAGTAACCAAAACTCTAAAAAATTGAATTTTGATATCAATAGCTACATCAAAATAATCGCATTTTAATGCTGATTTTAAATATATAAGTTTCATCAAGTTTAGTCTTACCCATCAAAAGTTACGAGCCTGAGAAAATTTGCCTTATTTAGGAAAATAGGAGGAAACACCCCCTAAAAGTCGTAGGATCTTAGTGAAAATGACACCATCAAATTCAGCGTATCAGAGAACCCTACTGTAGAAGTTTCAAGCTCCTATCTACAAAAATGTGGAATTTTGTATTTTTTGCCCGAAGACAAATCACGGGTGCGTGTTTATTTGTTTTTTTTTTTTTTTTTTTTTTTTTCCAGGGGTCATCGTATCGACCAAGTGGTCCTAGAATGTCGCAAGAGGGCTCATTCTAACGGAAATGAAAAGTTCTAGTGCCCTTTTTAAGTGACCAAAAAAATTGGAGGGCATCTAGGCCCCCTCCCACGCTCATTTTTTTCCCAAAGTCAACGGATCAAAATTTTGAGATAGCCATTTTGTTCAGCATAGTCGAAAACCATAATAACTATGTCTGTGGGGATGACTTACTCCCCCAGAATCCCTGGGGGAGGGGCTGCAAGTTACAAACTTTGACCAGTGTTTACATATAGTAATGGTTATTGGGAAGTGTACAGACGTTTTCAGGGGGATTTTATTTTGTTTGGGGGTGGGGCTGAGGAGAGGGGGCTATGTTGGAGGATCTTTCCTTGGAGGAATCTGTCATGGGGGAAGAAAAATTCAATGAAAAGGGCGCAGGATTCTCTAGCATTACTATAAGAAAACAATGAAAAATAAACATGAAAACGTTTTTTCAAATGAAAGGAAGAAGTAGCATTGAAACTTAAAACGAACAGAGATTATTACGCATATGAGGGGTTCTAAAAATACTTTAGCATAAAGAGCGAGGTATTTAGGAGGAGATAAATACCTCGCTCTTTATGCTAAAGTATTTTTAGTAATTTCAACTATTTATTCTACGGCCTTTCTGATTCAGGGGTCATTCTTAAAGAATTGGGACAAAACTTACGATTTAGTGTAAAGAACGAGGTATTAACGAGGGTACAAACCCCCTCATATACATAATAATAATTAAAGAATATAAAAGTTTGTTACGTAAGTTAATTCTAAAGTTACGTATATTTTTTGCTAATAAAAAAATTCTTTAAAATTAAAATTAATAGTTGCCTTTTTATGTAACCGAAAAATTGCATGGCAACTAGGCCTCCTTCCCCATCCCATATTTCTCAAAATCGTATGATCAAAACTAAGAGAAAGCCATTTAGCCAAAAAAGGAATTAATATGCAAATTTCGTTTGAATAGTTTACGTGTGGAGAGTCAAAATCAAACATGCATTAATTCAAAAACGTTCAGAAATTACATAAAAAAAACTAGGTTTTTTTTAACTGAAAGTAAGGAGCGACATTAAAACTTAAAACGAACAGAAATTACTCCGTATATGAAATGGATTGTTCCCTCCGCAATCCCTCGCTCTTTACGCTAAAGTTTGACTCTTTGCCACAATTCTGCTTTTTAATACAATTAAAAGCTTTAGCGTAAAGAGCGAGGGATTGCGGAGGGAACAATCCATTTCATATACGGAGTAATTTCTGTTCGTTTTAAGTTTTAATGTCGCTCCTTACTTTCAGTTAAAAAAACCTAGTTTTTTTTATGTAATAAGTCAACAAAAGCAAGTGAAGAATTCATTGATTTATCAGAGGATACTCAAAAATAGTTTTAATCGTGACACAATGTTATGATAATCCAACTGCATATTGAGTTATTCGATTTAGGTCAACACCCCCCCCAATATTCCCTGAAAGATTCATAATGTTGAAAACCTAGCGGCATATATTGCCTTTCAATGTATCTTGCTGCTTCACCATGAAGAAATTATAAGTCTTATAATAGCTAATTAGTGAAAAAATGTTAGGAGTGTCTTGATTGGCAAAAAAAGTTAGGATTGTTCTGCTCCCTTCCCTTTCTCCCCAACATTAAGTAGAATTTCCCTTGTCCCACTCTTACCTTTGCCTTAAAGTTCCTGAATACTTCAATCTCATCCGGGATTGTGAGTAGCTAAAGATGACCTAGGAGGGGAGCTGGTGGCTAGTTTAAAAGGCTATTAAAACTTCTAGTTTCCAACCGTTAATTTTTGCTTCTTTGGTAATACATCTTTTTAAAATGAATTTTTGTAATTTTTAGTTTGTTGATCCAAAATAGACTAAAAATTGCTATTCTACCACTTTCCTTGACTGTCCTTCCGCACCCAGACTCGCACCAAAGTTTGATTACGTGCATTTTACTACTTTTTCATGAGTCACATTTTTGATGGATTGCGTTAAAAAAAAACTTTTTTTCAATCTCCTTGTAAAAGAGGATTCGTTCTTGAAAAATTGATGGAAAAATCGGCATACTTTTGACAACCGGGAGGCATAAATGATTATGTTGAACATCCCCCTCAACTCTAAAAGTTTCAACTTAATACCCTTACCTATTCCTGAAATATTGCAGTAATGTCATTTTGGCAAAGAGTACCCATATGATGTTTTTTGGCTTAGTTCAACATCTATTCGACATTTCCTGAAATTTTCAATTTAATAATTGCAGGTACGTCGAGTATCAACTGGGATGCACAGTGTGTGTGTCCTTAAGTTCAACATTTCCTCAAAAATCTTTACCATAAAAACGGGAAATTGAGAGCGAGTTCTTTTCGTTTTGCTGTCACTCTTCAATTTCACCTAATTTAACTTTTTTTATAATTTCTTTTGGTTTTCAACATCACTTAAAGGATTAGCCTAAATGTGCGGAGAGCTGCCAACCCTCTCAATCCCTTCTGCTCTTTACATTAAAGTTTAACCTTTCTATAAAAACGGTAAACTTCCGAAACCGCGACATACCCTATGATCCAGCCCTCGCTAAATTGAATTTATTTCCACTTAAAGTCTGGCTTGAACACCTGATTCAGTAATTTGAAAAATCCATCCTAGCCAATACGAGCCAACGATCACTACTACCCCGAACCAGCCCCTGCCAATAGTCGCACTCGTTACAAAATAAACTTCTACCCCCTGAAGTACGAACTAATCGTTACGCAAACGTCGCCAATTCACATCAATTTTCAAAGCTGTGTGGTAGTGTGTGATTTTTGTTTAAATGTGTGATTTTGTAAAAAAAAACTGAATTTAGCTATGCTACGATAGTTTTTGAATATACAGATCTCTCTCTCTCTAACGTTCAGTACTTCAGGCAAATGACTCATTTAGGCGTAATTGCTTTTCAAAATAAATATAATTTTCTAGATAAGATAGAATCAAACTCGCATTTTATGTTTCCACTTTTTGTTGCATAGCTTTGATATTTTAAAATGATCTGTTCCACAATAAGGTTATAGCTATCATTCCCTCAGCATCCACATTGCACACTCAGTGAAAACCTATTCCTCCAACTGAAGGTGGGCTAGAGGTTATATCCCCTTTTATATTCAGGTGAAACCCCTGCATTAAAAAGCTTGAAAACATGGAGACACAAACACCGTTTTTCCGGCCTTTGGTACCCGCTTCCTTCCTGTAAAGTATATCCCATAAAACGGCAAAGTATGCCCTTTGAGACTCGGACGCCGTATAATATTGTTCCAATAATGCTAAGGCAATTGAGCATCTCATACTTTTGCTTAATAACATTTTGGCCTCTTCAAGCCAGCAATGATGTTTCGAAAGACAAAATGGAGGAAATTAACAATTTACTGCAGCACGATTAGCTTTTACCGTGTGCGATAAGCGAAAGCCTTCTGCGTTGCGGTAATAATAAATAAATGAACGTTTTTGTCAAGGGCACTAGTTTTAAAATTTCCAACCGAGTGAGCCCTCTTCCAATAATTTACGATTAGTGGTTCGATACACGCATAACAATTTTGCACTTTGTAAATACTAGATTTAGGGTTATCCGATATGTTGAGTTTAATTTTATCTTTAAAAACCCATTTCTGGTAGTGTTTAACCTCTTTATATAAAAGAATAAAAAATTTTCTGTACTTGTAGCTTCTGATGAACAATTTGAAAAGCAATTTATTCCACATATTTAAAATCAGCATAAAAGATGCATATATTGTAGTCACGATGGGATTCTTTTGAATTTCTATTTACAAGGGTTGGGATTTACTTACAGTTATTTACCGTCCTTTCGGAATGTTTTTTTTTTAAGGAAGGGAGTCTGAAAAGAATTTTACAGCGATTAGTAATTTTCCAAGGCGGGCTTTTCAGGTGAACTACGGTTTTAGGGTATGTTGCTCGTCCCAAATGCTTGCATCGATTTTGCAGGATTAATCCGAAAATAATCGTCAGAAAGAAGGAAGGCTAGAGGTGAACTTATTTTAATTTTGATCTTGAGGACCGTTCACAACAAATAGGAAAGTTAGAGGGGGAGTGTTACAACCGAAGAGGTTATCGAAAACTAAGTGTAAAGCTAAGTTTTATTACAAAACATTAAATTTGTGCCCCTCTCGCTTAACTGGCCGTTTACTACCACTAAAAACGATCTAGACCTATCCACATAGGTTTACGCAGGCAAGTCCTTAGGGGCGAGGGCCGTCAATTGGGTAGAGGATGGGAATAATTTTTCTCTACATTTATAAATATCTTGTCTTGGTGTTACCACTAAAAAAAACAACAACAAACTGGCCCTCCTCCCATCCATTTCTCCTAATCATTCAATTTCGTGAATTGAATGTTAAGGGCGGAGGTAACACATTTTGGCCCACTGCACCACCACATTTTTATTGACTAATGAAAAGTATGACACAAGGTTACAATGAGCATTTATTATTACAAAAAAGCATAGATTGTAGATTGTAGATTGTAGACAACATAGATTGTAAGTAAAGCCTTCGAAAAATTTCACCCATTTACTTTTGTAGATTGTATTGTAGATTGTAGATTGTAGACAACATAGATTGTAAGTAAAGCCTTCGAAAAATTTCACCCATTTACTTTTGTAGATTGTATTGTAGATTGTAGATTGTAGACAACATAGATTGTAAGTAAAGCCTTCGAAAAATTTCACCCATTTACTTTTGTAGATTGTATTGTAGATTGTAGACAACATAGATTGTAAGTAAAGCCTTCGAAAAATTTCACCCATTTACTTTTTCCTTAATTTCTTTGGGCAGATGAAAGCAAATTTGGTGTAAACATCACTAAAGCAAAATAAAAATAAAATAGAGAGATAGAAAATCACAAGGCTCTCTATTTGGACCAATCTGAATTTTTCAACCGATTTTTAATTCGCCAAAACATTTCAAAGTTGTTCAAAAATAATTTTCTACTTAACATCTATCAGCTTTGACACTAGTAAGGATAGAACTATAAAATATTCCGAAATAAAACATTTTTAAGACTAAGTTACATCAAGAAATATTTAACTTTTTAATTATGAACTGAAAAGAAATTAAGAGGAAATACAGAAAAAAACGAGCATTATTGTCCCAATTAATAATTATCTTAACCCCCTGGTTAAATGAAAAATACACAAGGGATATTGAGAGCATTGTAAATACTGCCATAATTAGAAAATGCGCTAAGCCCTTTGAAAATACGCTATTGCAACTTTTCAAAACTGAACAATAAGGCTTAAGAGAAATGATTCCTAAACAACTCCATAATAAAAAAAAGAACAGAGGCACTCAATGTAGGGAAGAATATTGAATAGATTAGTATCAGGATGGAAGGGTTCACATTGGCAGTCTTGATTTCCTGAAAAAAAAATAATAATTAGAATGAAAACAAATAATGATAAAAATAAAATAAATCAAGTAATCAGTCACAATTTATAACTGAACAATAAAATGCGCTGCCAAATTCTTACTTGTTTCGGCGAAATTGAAAAAAGCCTAAATAATTAATTGCTACTAATTTCTGACATCAATCAATCAGTTTATTAAGAGAAAATAAAGAAAAATTACAAAGCTTTAGACCCCCACAAAAGGCTCTTTGGCCTGTGATGGTGGGAGACTAAACATTACATCAAGTAATATAGAAGAAAAGCAATAAAAAACAAAAAAAAAAGACATATATGCTTACGTAGCAAAATCAATTAATAAAGGAATTGGAAAAAAATGAATATAGTAAAAAAAAAGAAACGAAAAACAACAAAAGCAAAATAATGAAATATCTGCTTATGTATTAAAATCAATTAATAAATGAATATAGTAAAAAAAGGAAAAAAAGAAAAAAAAAAGAGAAAAACATACCAAACCAATCAAAGCATGTGGAATATATAAATTGAAAAAAGAGAGAGAAAAGAGACGGTACCTGAATTTTTGGGCATTGGAAGTGGTCAGTCGGGAGGACATTAAAAATTTTTTAAACACAAAAGATCAGGACAATAAAACAATTTTCAAAATTCTTTTGAAACTTCAAACGAGTTCTTGAGCTGAATCAAAACTGGAACATAGGTTCTTATATTTTTAGTGTGGAGGGAGGCTCCCAGCTACCACTGTCTTGACCGATATAATATGAATTTTTAAGAAAATATGATGCTCCAGTGCCATACTAGCCGAGAAAAAAAAGAAGAAGGAAGACACATCAGTGCTACTCATGCAAAAGGGTTATTTTCTTTATCGTTCAAGCCAGGGGACTTTAAGCTTCCTGTAAAAGGTTACCGGCCAAGCTGGATTCGGGATCCCTTGTCTGAGAGGACGCGGGTTCGAATCCCAGTGTAACCAATTCTTCGGTTTGGGACGGGGGTCAGTGGCGTGACTCTGTAAGCTTAGCCAGAGTCGACCCAGCTCTAAATGGGTACCTGGAGAAATCTGGGGAAGGTAAACAGGAAGGGTGTGCGAAAGCACAGGATGGCTGGCCCCCAACCCCCCATTGCACTTCCTGGCTGAAGGGCTAAGAAACGGAGATCAGCACCGCCGGTACGGACTGTAAAGTCTAATGCCGTATCCTTTACCTTTTACCCTTACCTTTTTTTACCGGCCAAGGCGATTCCAACGGTGTAATATTGTCTCGATCCGAAGCCATTTTTCAGGGGGTTCTCAGACTATTTTTTAAAATCGTCATACATTGAGATAATAGCCTATTTGCTATTCCTGAATTAGCTACAAATGACAATTTTTTCCCACTTTTATCTAAACATGTTTTTTAAGTTTTGGTTACTATGGGCCGTTGTTCGTTCTTTAATAGTTTGCAGCTACCGGTGTAACCATTAGAAAAAGAAACTCGTAAATAGTTTATAATTTTTAACATTATATAACAGGTTAAAACTAACTAATGTAAACAACATATGTGAAATAAATTAAGACAAATAAAATGAAAAAATACATATAAACAATACATGTGTTTAGATTAAATCTTTAAGCTCATAATAGTGAAACAATTTGGTGTAAAAAGGTTACATATAGCCAAAAACCTTACATCAATCTTAAAATTCCGTCTGTCAACACAATTAGGATGAGAAACCTAATATGAATTTCTCCAAAATGTATAATTACGGCTAATTGCCTGTAACTTACGGTAAGGAAGCGGTAAAAAATTAAGGAAAGGTCCGAGAGCCGAAGTTACCCGTTTGAAGCGTAGCGAAAAAGATGATGGACAGTAGCATCCATTAACGAAAATGTAGGGGGGAGAGGGTTGTATTTATAAAAGTTTAGGGGGTGGGAGGCAATCTTGTCCTTTATTCTACTTTTATAATCAATGAAAGTATCAAAAAAGCTATATTTCAAAACATAGGGGGAAATAAAATAATTCGGAAGGCTATTAACCCCTGCCCTCTCCCCAATTTACGTGCCTCATAAAGGGTTAGGCTATTTTTCTAAGAAAATGGGATCTAGATCTCCTCGTTACATATGGGGCACCAAAAGGAAGCGAAAGGGAATGTAATTTTATGTTTTTTTTCCTTTTATTAAATGAAGATAAAATATAAAAATATATTAACACAGATTATTATTATTACTGCTATGATGCATGATGGTATGGAGTTTCCATGGGTAGAGTTGCGATATTTCAGAGGCGTAGAAAACTCAAATTTTACTGAGTAAATACCTCTCACTAGGCAGCTTGTAATCAGGGGCGCAAATTCAGGAAAATGTAAGGGAGTAGTAAGATTTTTATTTTATTTTTTTTGATGAAGATAAAATATAAAAATATATTAACACAGATTATTATTATTACTACTATAATGGCATGGACTTTCCATGGGTAGAGTTCTGATATTTCAGAAGCGTAGAAAACTCAAATTTTACTGAAGAAATATCTCTCACTAGGCAGCTTGTAATCCGGGGCGCAAATTCAAGAAAATGTAAGGGAGGAGTAAGATTTTTATTTTATTTTTTTGATGAAAATAAAAGAAGAATATATTCTTCAAAATCTAGGGAGGGACAATTTTGTTTTGTTTTACAATTTTTTCAATGAAAATACCAAAATAAAGGTATTTTGAGAATCTAAGGGGGCAATTCCCCCTGCTCCCAAATTTGCACCTTTGCTTGTGCTACCACAATAGATACAAAAGACGCACAAACATCGATTAAAAATAATGTTATTTGGTTCTATAGTATTCTAGAATGTCTTGCAATATCATAATATTGGATAATGAATATATACATAAAAGTATACTGACCATATATCCTTGGAGCATGGTTGATACGGCAGCTTACGGAAAATTTTGAATTTCCCAAATTTTTGTGTTTGAATCTTGACCAACAGTGACAACAGCGCTATCATCTAACCAAGCGACATTGGTAATTTGACTTTGAGGATGTGCGTCTGGAAACAAATTTTTTTAAAAAGGTGAAGAGAAAAATAGACGACAAAATCAAGCATGAAGGTACACAAAAATTATTTAGGAGAAGCGGCACGGAAAAAAAAACTGCAAGGATCTCGTGAAACTGTCAAGGGTCTATTCTAATTACTGCCGTTTTGACGACAAATTTGGAATACTGCCTTGACTTATTGGTATAATATTCAGAATCTAGATGTTCAGGTATTGTGAGATGGTTTGGGGGATCTCCGTTCCGGCATAATCTTTTTCCCCCATCCCTACCTCTGAAAGGGAAATTCAGCTTGTTGTGGCGTCCCTCGAGGAAATCTTAACCTAGCAGACGACGCAGCATCTGCACTGAATTATGATAGTAGATAATCCACCTGAGTTTTGTTTGTTTTGGTGATATTTTTTTTGCTAAAAAATTTCTTTTTAGCTAAATTATCTATTATGGGCTGACTCTCTCGAATAGTATAATGCCTGTAGGCATGAATTTATAATGAATAAAAGGTAATACGCTTGAGACTGCTTGAGCAGGATTTTGACTCTTGTTGATAGGAAAGCATCTCCAAGCCTGGAAAACTATGTTGTGATCAAAATGGGCTCAAGATTACATAATACCTCTATTCATACTGAGTAGAACTGGTCCCAGGGACTTACTTCGTGCAGGCTTGAGAAAATGGACTAGTCTTTGTCCTGAACTGGTTTAGGAGTCTTTGATTTTCTCGTGCCCATAATAATTTCAATTATTTAAATAATACAAGAGTTTCAACTTGGAATTTCACAACCATAAAAAACATCTATTGAGTGCATGTGTTACCGTGAATGTCTGCAAATTGGTGAATGTCGACATTCACCGGTGAATGTCCGAATCCGAAATACTTTTTTTTCTCCTTGGATTTAGTCATCGTTGACAGTCTATTTTTTAAATTTAATGCAAGTTTTGATAATGACAGGTTAGGTTAGCTTAGATTTTTAACCCATTTCTGATATTTAAACCGAATTGAACCTAATCTAACCTAACCAAATTTAAACTAACATAATTTACCCTAACCTAACTTTTACCATCATAGCTTGCATAAGACTGAAAAAGCTGACTCACTAAGCTAAATGAATCCAAGCATATATATATATATATATATATATATATATATATATATATATATCTATATATATAAAAATAAGTTGTCTGTGTGTGGATCTGTGGATCAGGTGACGTCACCTGAAAAAACTGGATCAGGTGACGTCAAAACTGAAAAAACTAAAAAAAGGCAAAAACTACAAAAAAAACTAAAAACTAATAAAAAAAATAAAAAAGCTAAAAAACTAAAAAAACTAAAAAAAGGCAAAAACTACAAAAAAAACTAAAAACTAATAAAAAAGCTAAAAAACTAAAAAAACTAAAAAAAGGCAAAAACTACAAAAAAAACTAAAAACTAATAAAAAAAATAAAAAAGCTAAAAAACTAAAAAAACTAAAAAAACTAAAAAAAGGTAAAAAACTAAAAAAACTAAAAACTAAAAAAAACTAAAAAAAAGGAAAAAACTGAAAAATAAGCTAAAATAAAGGTAAAAACCAATAAAAAACTAAAAAAAAAACTGAAAAAACTAAAAAAAGGCAAAAACTACAAAAAAACTAAAAACTAATAAAAAAAAGTAAAAAAGCTAAAAAACTAAAAAAAACTAAAAAAACTAAAAAAAGGTAAAAAACTAAAAAAAATAAAAAATAAAAAAAAAATAAAAAAAAGGAAAAAACTGAAAAATAAGCTAAAATAAAGGTAAAAACCAATAAAAAACTAAAAAGAAAAAAAGGAAAAAACTAAAAAAAATTTTCATCTAAAAAACTAAAAAAAACTAAAAAAGGTAAAAACTAAAAGAACTAAAAAAGAAAAAAATAAATGACGACACTCAAAGAGAAAGCGACCAGGACAAAAGGAATGTTCGATTAGCAATCAACAAAGCACCGGGACACAGGGAGTATAAATGACGACCAGAACATAAGTAAAAAAAAAAAACTAACAAAACTAAAAAGAAGGTAAAAACTACAAAAAAACTAAAAAGAAAAAAAAACTAAAAACTAATAAAAAAACTAAAAAATCTAAAAATCTAAATAAACTAAAAAAGAAAAAAAAAGGAAAAAAATAAAGGAGAAAAACAAAACTTAAAAAAAGGCAAAAACTACAAAAAAAACTAAAAAAACTAAAAAAAGGTAAAAAACTAAAAAAAATAAAAAATAAAAAAAAACTAAAAAAAGGAAAAAACTGAAAAATAAGCTAAAATAAAGGTAAAAACCAATAAAAAACTAAAAAGAAAAAAAGGAAAAAACTAAAAAAAATTTTTATCTAAAAAACTAAAAAAAACTAAAAAAGGTAAAAACTAAAAGAACTAAAAAATAAAAAAATAAATGACGACACTCAAAGAGAAAGCGACCAGGACAAAAGGAATGTTCGATTAGCAATCAACAAAGCACCGGGACACAGGGAGTATAAATGACGACCAGGACATAAGTAAAAAAAAAACTAACAAAACTAAAAAGAAGGTAAAAACTACAAAAAAACTAAAAAGAAAAAAAAACCTAAAAACTAATAAAAAAACTAAAAAATCTAAAAATCTAAATAAACTAAAAAAGAAAAAAAAGGAAAAAAATAAAGGAGAAAAACAAAACTAAAAAACGAATGTATATACAGACCGGGACACCGGGATACAAATGACGACCGGGACACAGGGAATATAAATGACGACCGGGACACAGGGACACAACTACAACGGGGACACCGGGGGAAACAGGGGGATATAAATGACGACCGGGACACCGGGACAGGGAATGGTCGATTAGCAATCACCATCAACAAAGCTCAAGGGCAATCATTAGAATCATGAGGTATAGATCTGAATACAGATTGTTTTCCCATGGACCATTATATGTTGCATGTTCAAGAGTCGGTAAACCTGACAATCTATTTATATGCAAAGACAATGGGACAGCAAAGAATGTTGTATATTCGCAAGTTTTACGTAGTTAAAACCATATATATATATATATATATATATATATATATATATATATATATATATATATATATATATATATATATATATATATATATATATATATATATATATATATATATCTATATTCACAGGTGGGACATAGGGACACAACTACAATGGCGCGTAACTATTATGGCGCGTAACGACTTAAGCGCGCGGGGGGGCTTGGGGGGGGGGGGGGCGCGAAGCGCCCCCACCAACTAGGTGTTGGGGTGGCGCGAAGCGCCACCCCAACAGCTAGTATATATATATATATATATATATATATATATATATATATATATATATACTAGCTGTTGGGGTGGCGCTTCGCGCCACCCCAACACCTAGTTGGTGGGGGCGCTTCGCGCCCCCCCCAAGCCCCCCCGCGCGCGTAAGTCGTTACGCGCCATAATAGTTACGCGCCATTGTAGTTGTGTCCCTATGTCCCACCTGTGAATATAGATATATATATATATATATGGTTTTAACTACGTAAAACTTGCGAATATACAACATTCTTTGCTGTCCCATTGTCTTTGCATATAAATAGATTGTCAGGTTATCCCCCTGTTTCCCCCGGTGTCCCCGTTGTAGTTGTGTCCCTGTGTCCCGGTCGTCATTTATATTCCCTGTGTCCCGCGTCCCGGTCATCATTTGTATCCCGGTGTCCCGGTCTGTATATACATTCGTTTTTTAGTTTTGTTTTTCTCCTTTATTTTTTTCCTTTTTTTTTCTTTTTTAGCTTATTTAGATTTTTAGATTTTTTAGTTTTTTTTATTAGTTTTTAGTTTTTATTTCTTTTTAGTTTTTTTGTCCCGGTCGTCATTTATATCCCCCTGTTTCCCCCGGTGTCCCCGTTGTAGTTGTGTCCCTGTGTCCCGGTCGTTATTTATATTCCCTGTGTCCCGGTCGTCATTTGTATCCCGGTGTACCGGTCTGTATATACATTCGTTTTTTAGTTTTGTTTTTCTCCTTTATTTTTTTCCTTTTTTTTTCTTTTTTAGTTTATTTAGATTTTTAGATTTTTTAGTTTTTTTATTAGTTTTTAGTTTTTTTTTCTTTTTAGTTTTTTTGTAGTTTTTACCTT
Source organism: Artemia franciscana (assembly GCF_032884065.1). NCBI lineage: Eukaryota > Metazoa > Arthropoda > Branchiopoda > Anostraca > Artemiidae > Artemia > Artemia franciscana. The sequence goes on along the minus strand of NC_088870.1, from coordinate 6,951,932 downwards.
CTTTTTAGTTTTGTTAATTTTTTTTTTTACTTGTGTCCTGGTCGTCATTTATACTCCCTGTGTCCCGGTGCTTTGTTGATTGCTAATCGAACATTCCTTTTGTCCTGGTCGCTTTCTCTTTGAGTGTCGTCATTTATTTTTTTCTTTTTTAGTTCTTTTAGTTTTTACCTTTTTTAGTTTTTTTTTAGTTTTTAGTTTTTTTAGTTTTTTACCTTTTTTTAGTTTTTTTAGTTTTTTAGCTTTTTTATTTTTTTTATTAGTTTTTAGTTTTTTTGTAGTTTTTGCCTTTTTTTTTAGTTTTTTGTCCTGGTCGCTTTCTCTTTGAGTGTCGTCATTTATTAGTTTTTTCCTTTTTTTTTTTAGTTTTTTATTGGTTTTTACCTTTATTTTAGCTTATTTTTCAGTTTTTTCCTTTTTTTTAGTTTTTTTTTATTTTTTTTAGTTTTTTACCTTTTTTTAGTTTTTTTAGTTTTTTAGCTTTTTTACTTTTTTTATTAGTTTTTAGTTTTTTTTTGTAGTTTTTGCCTTTTTTTAGTTTTTTCAGTTTTTTTTTTAGTTTTTTATTGGTTTTTACCTTTATAGTTTTTTTAGTTTTTTAGCTTTTTTATTTTTTTTATTAGTTTTTAGTTTTTTTTTGTAGTTTTTGCCTTTTTTTAGTTTTTTCAGTTTTGACGTCACCTAATCCAGTTTTTTCAGGTGACGTCACCTGACACATCCATCCACACATCCATCCACACATCCACAGACAGACAACTTATTTTTATATATATAGATATATATATATACATCATGTTTGTCGACTGACGTCATTATAAGGATTGAGCTGTATGCGTCATGAAGTTGTTTGTCGACTGACGTCATGCTTGTCAACTGATGAAATTACATACCGGGACACCGGGACACAAATGACGACCGGGACACAGGGAATATAAATGACGACCGGGAACCTCAAAGAGAAATTACAGACTGGGACACACGGACACAAATCACGACCGGGACACAGGGAATATAAATGACGACCGGGAAATGGGGACACAACTACAACGGGGACGCCGGGGGCACAGGCGGGATATATAAATGACTACTGGGACACAGGGATTGTTCGAATAGAAATTACAGACCGGGACAAAAATGACGATCGGGACACAGGGACACATGGAATATAAATGACGACCGGGACACTCAAAGAGAAATTACAAACTGGGATACCGGGACACAAATGACGACCGGGACACAGGGACACATCATTAGAATAATGAGGTATAGATCTGAATACGGATATATATATATATATATATATATATATATATATATATATATATATATATATATATATATATATATCTCTATTCACAGGTGGGACACAACTACTATGGCGCGTAACGACTTACGCACGCGGGGGCTTGGGGGGGGGGGGGGCGCGAAGCGCCTCCCCAACAGCGAGTATATCTATATATATAAAAATAAGTTGTCTGTCTGTGTGTCTGTCTGTCAGGTGACGTCATGTTTCTGTGTCGACTGACGTCATGAAGTTAGTTGTCGTCATTTTTGCTATGACGGTGACGTCATTAAAGATATTTAAGACATATATGTTCACGTAGAAATCTATTAATATTTAAGTTTAAAATGACTGATGAACTTACAATGGCAAAAGCCGATGAAGACGCTCAAAGAGTCTATGCCAAAAAACTTGCTGCTGATAGAGGAAGACAGAAAAGAAAGCGTGCCGAGGAATCAAAAGAACAGCAAGGAAACAGGCTTGAGGCTAAAGAACGCAAAACCGCGCAGTTAGATGAAGATCCACCTGGACAGCGAGAGTCAAAACATATCAAAACTGAAAATGATAGCGATGATGATTGGGTTTGGGATTTTGACTTGGATAAGGTCATCAATGCCTACCAGATTTTAGTTAAAAAAACAAAGGTTCGGCGATATGTATTTCATAGTGAAGCTGAAAAATAAAGAAGAAAAAGAAAACTGAAAAAAGAAAAAATGTAAAAAACTAAAAAATACTAAAAAGAAAAAACACTCAAAGAGAAATTACAGACCGGGACACAAATGACGACCGGGACAGAGAAATATAAATAACGACCGGGACACTCAAAGAGAAATTACAGACTGGGATACCGGGACACAAATGACGACCGGGACACAGGGAATATAAATGACGACCAGGACACAGGTATTTAAGAATATCGTTCAAAGACAAATTTTTAATTGTAAGAAGACCGTTGAAAGAGAAATTTCTAATTGTAAAATGACTGAAGAACCTACAATGGCAACAACCGAGGAAGCTGCTCAAAACGAATGTATTCAAGCCGAAGTAGCTGAATTGGTAAAGCGTTATGTTTCAGGTTCTAGGTCCGAGAGGCTCCAGGTTTGAGCCTTGGCTTTAGCATTAATACTGTCTGTGTGTCTGTCAGGTGACGTCATGTTTCTGTGTCGACTGACGTCATGAAGTTAGTTGTCGTCATTTTTGCTATGACGGTGACGTCATTAAAGATATTTAAGACATATATGTTCACGTAGAAATCTATTAATGCTTAAGTTTAAAATGATTGATGAACTTACAATGGCAAAAGCCGATGAAGATGCTCAAAGAGTCTATGCCAAAAAACTTGCTGCTGATAGAGAAAGTCAGAAAAGAAAGCGTGCCGAGGAATCAAAAGAACAGCAAGGAAACAGGCTTGAGGCTGATAGAGAAAGAAAGAACAGAAAGCGTGCCGAGGAACTACCAGAGCAACGCGAAAGCAGACTTGCTGCTAAAAGAGAAAGTGAAAAAAGAAGGCGTGCGTCAAACATTTTCAGATCAATTGCTGGCAATTGGAAACGGAAAGCTCCCAGTAGACTCAATTTCAGGACGTATACAACTACCTGCTGATTTCTGTAATTTAGTGACGTCCAAAAATGAATTGATTGAAAAAGTATTTCCGAATATTCTAAAAAATTATAAAAATAATAAATGGCTAAGTGAAAGAGCGATTCCCGCACCCAAAAATATAGACGTCCACGAAATCAACAATATTGTTTTGACGAAGATTCGATACCAGGCAGTCCTTTACAAGTCAGTCGACACAGTTTTGGAACCAAATGAAGCGGTTAATTATCCATCTGAATTTTTAAATTCCATAGATCTTTCAGGGTTTCCACCACACGTGCTACAACTAAAAATAGGCGTACCAATAATACTTTTAAGAAATATCAACCCACCAAAGCTTTGCAATGGCACGCGACTTGCCGTAAAAAAAACAATGGAAAACCTAATATAGGCCACAATCTTGACAGGGCCTTTTGAGGGTGAGGCTGTTCTTATTCCTCGCATTCCCATGATTCCAACGGATCTGCCTTTTCAATTTAAAAGATTGCAATTCCCAATTCGATTAGCATTTGCAATCACCATTAACAAAGCTCAAGGTCAATCATTAGAAAAATGTGGTATAGATCTTAATACTGATTGTTTTTCCCATGGACAATTGTACGTTGCATGTTCGAGGGTCGGTAAACCTGACAATCTATTTATATGCAGCGACAATTGGACAGCGAAGAATTTTGTATATTCGCAAGTTTTACGCAGTTAATTTGTATTGTATCTATCTATCTATCTATCTATATAAAAACGAGTTGTGTGTATGCATGTTTGTTTGTTTGTAAAAAGAGCGTTTGCATATGACGTCATTATTAGTACATACGGCTTTGTATATGCACAGACAATGGGAAAGCCAAGAATGTTGTATACTCGGAATTTTTACGTAGTTTAACTCCTGCAGACGAAATGAATGCTTGCCTGAAAAATTCTAATTTATGGGCACACGTAAAAATATTAAAATTAACTACAAATATGCGTGTCCGATTGCAAAACCATGACTCTGGTCAAACATTTTCAGATCAATGGCTGGCAATTGGAAACGGAAAGCTCCCAGTAGTGGGAAAGCCAAAAATGTTGTATATTCGCAATTTTTACGTAGTTTGAAACACATATATAAATCTATCTATATTCACAGGTGGGACACAGGGACACAACTACAATGGCGCGTAACTAATATGGCGCGTAACGACTTACGCGCGCGGGGGGGCTTGGGGGGTTGCGCGAAGCGCCCCACCAACTAGGTGTTGAGGTGGCGCGAAGCGCCACCCCAACAGCTAGTATATATATACATATATATATATATATATATATATATATATATATATATATATATATATATATATATATATATATTGCACAATTAGGGAGGCAGGGTTGGGGGTGAAGTACAACTGAACTGTAGTCAAAATTTGTTAACTATACTTGATCTGCATATTATGAAGTAAGAGTTGTTGGCTTAACATGCTTCTTTCTCAACTGCCCCAATTCTAGACTTATGCCTATCGGGATATTACCTTTCCATATTTTCAATGTTTTTTTCCATGTCCATTGATGGAAATAAATCACCTTGGGACACTGTTGTGGACAAAGCCGGACTTCTTGAATAGAGGTTCACCGGTTCATTCCCTCGTGTTGCGAGGAAAACTTCTAGCGTTAATTGTTTTATTAATGTTTTTTCTATTGCTTCATCTTTTTTAAATACACATACCAATGTTTTATATTCGCTGAATGAGGTTTGATGTAAGGTATGTGGAAATGTATTTATTCGTTGATCTGCGCTTTCTAGTTTGTACTGGCTTCCCTATAAAACTGATTATGAAGTATTATCACAAAGATTTAAAAGGAAACAGGGTTCTCAACTGGGAGGGGAGGGGGAGGATTTGTCCCCCCCCCCTGAATTTTTGCAACCCTCTTTTCTTGATTAAAAAAAATGTCTTAGATGTTAGAACCTACGATTATGACACCATTTACCACATTATAAATGAATATGCAATTTCTTGCCCATTTAATTATTATTTTATCTTAAATATTACGTTTGTTAATAACAAAAGGCACCAGATATGACATTTTTCTTTAAAAAAAACCCTTAAATTCCCCTATGATATTAGAATGCCACATTAGAACTGGAGAAGGAGAAAAAAAGGGGGACACATCAGCGCTACCCATCCAAACAAGTGATTTTCCTTTTCGATAAAACCAGGGTGCTGAAACTTCCAACCCCAGGAAGAAAATCCTGCAAATTTCCTGTATATGGCTTTCAGCCATGACAATTGCAATAATGTACTTTTTGTTTCGATACGACACATTCTTTTTAGGAGTTTCAGGTTATTTTCGAAATTCTTGTAAACTTTATTTGACAACAAACTTTTACAATTAACAATAACTGATTTAATAGTTACCATTCCTCAATCGAGCTGCAAACAGCAATATTTTCTCTCTAACTAGTTTTTTTTTAATGTGCTTTTTAATTTTTGGTTACTATGGGCTGTGGTTCTTTCTTTGCTTGGTTGCACCTGCCGCTGCAACCATAATATTGAACTATTCCTGCCAAATTTCTCTCAAATTCGCATCCCTGAGTCTAACAACGTCAGACCTTCCTGGAAAGCCATTACTCTTCCAGAATTTGGAGTTTACGGACGTTACTTTAGCTTAGAACTTTACAACGTTAAAAGCGACTACTGAGGGTATTTTTGGGGGATGGAGGAGAGTGTGCGTAGCTGTGGTGCAATGTTACAATTTGAGCCATTAGAAAGCACACAAAACTTGATAGGCTCTTTTCTATGTAACTTGAAAGAAGCAAAAATGATAAAAGTTCATATATGAGCTCTCTGTTTCTCTGGGGTTTTATGTACTAAGGCTGTTATTTGTTTCGCTCCCTGGACACAATTTAGGTCCACCAATACATTAAAACCTCAATCTTCTAAGATTTTCTTTCAGTCGTTTCAAAAGTATGAAATCTTTTGGGAATTACCACATTTTCATCAGAATTGTCAGGTCAAACCGTGAAAACAAATAGGTAAAACTAATTAGTAAATTGGGGGACACTTTTGTCAGTAAAAATAAAAAGGTTGCCGAAGTTTTAATCCCAAAGACAAGTCAATCTTCTGAGGAAAGCTATACATTCTAAAACTCGTTGAGGTGATACGTTTTTGGCTTATTTTTTGCATTTTTTTTAACGCCTCTTTTTGCTTAATTTGGCACCAGCTATTACTAAATACTGCATACCTGCATACAGAGGTTTTTCATTTAATAATCACTTTTCGTTTTTACGGTCCTTACTTTAAATTATTCAAAGAAATCATTGGCTAACAGTAATTATATACCTAAGTAATTAATTATAATTACTTATATTAATATAATTAATTATTTAATATAATTATATAATATATAATTAATATTATATATTATATATATAATTAATATAATATAATTAATTATATACAAAAATAACTGTAGCAACAAAATATTCATCTTACATTTGTCCACCCCTCGGCTATCCCCCGGTAATTAAACCGGGGATAGCTCGGCTATCCCCGGTAATTAAACCGGGGGATAGCTCGGCTATCCCCCGGTAATTAAATCTCTACGCAATTATCCCCTGGTGGTGCAATTTCCTAGGCAAAAAGAAGCGTGCAGAGAACTCATTAACCCAAGTTTATTCTGTTGATCCCAAGTTTTGATTAGGCATAGTGAGGGGGTCACTTGTTGCGTGATCAATTTGCCTTTGCTTTTGTTCGAGTTCTCGTGATTAATGAAGACTTAAGAGTTGATTGGGCGATATAATTGTGAATACAATGATCCAAAGGTCATAGTTTGCCGTATTGCAAGATGAGGGAGTCTTTTATTAACAGACAATAAAAGAAAACCTAATATAACAGTAAATTTTCTTCTTTCTTTCCCACTCGGTGGCGTCAATGTCAATTGTGGAGCCATCTTCTACGTTTTGCCCCCCCCCCCCCTAGTCTTTGAAAAATACCCTTTCTTTGGATGTTTTCATCAAAATGTCTTTTTTGGTATTTTTACTAAAAAACAACAAATATGCCCCGCTAGACATTAAGAAATACGATTCGCCTCCCTCCTAAGATTTCGTAAATTGATGCTATAATTCTCACTCTTCATTCACTTTCTTTTGCGTTCAATTTAAGCCTAAACTTGTACAAAATTAGTTAAAGTACCAATAACCCAAAAATCAAAACATTCCCCCATGGATCCATCTTATCCGCGTTTCCTTCAATTTTTCTTTTTTGCGTTGTTTCAAAATTATGCAGTTTCAAGAGAAGTATTATATTTGCCGCCAGTATTGCCACGTTGTGACGTGAAAACAGATACACAGAACTGATAAGTTATATTAGAAAAAGTTTTTCGTTCTTAAAAATCAATCGTTCACAAGATCTTGATTCGCAAAGACAATTTACTTACTCGTAAAAATTTAAACACACACAAATGTGACAACGAAACTGTGAAAATGAAATCGGATTTCACTGAAACTTACACAACCTCAAATAACTTAAAAAATTGGTAAAATTGATAAAAATGTATAAAAAATTTGTAAAATCGGTAAAATTGCAAAAAATTTGTAAAAATGAAATAGGTAAAATTGGTAATCCGATTATAATGAAAAGGACCTCCACTTACAGTTAAGCATTTTTCGGTACCAGCAAGTGCCAAATGAAAAAAGAAAAATTCAGCTGAAAATCAGCAAAAAAAGATAAATACACATGACCCCAAACAGCTTCAGGAGGTGTAGCTGTCATTTGAAGGATAACAGATACACATAACTGATAAGTTATATTGGAGAAAGTTTTTTGTTCTTAAAAATCAACCGTTCACAAGGGGGTTGATTCGCAAAGACAATTTACCTTCAAAGGAAAGCTACACATTCTGAAACTTTTCGGTGTTAATCTTTTTTCTGCAGGTTATTCCCCCATGTTTCTTTTTCATCCTAATTTGGTACCCGCTAATTCCAAAAGTGCAAAACTAAATATGGATCCCATTTTTCACTAAAATCGAATTTCCTATTTTTTTTTTTTTGTAATTCTGTAATACATATACGGTTATGCACTGAACCAATACATATAAGTTTCCACTGAACCAATTCAAACAATTTACCTGCTTTACCTGCGCAGGTAATTATTAGCTTTACCTGGGCTAGGTGTTTGATCTGTATATACGACAACGATCCCGTACCCAGGGCGAGGGAGTTACCGGGTCTGAACCCCCCCTCCCTTCAAAAATTTGTCACACTTGTAAAAAATTAAGAAAAATGCCTACAAACTAATTTTTCTGTTTCATATTTCTTTTTTTTTGTAAACCTCCCAACCCCTCCCCCCGAACAAAAATCCTGGATGAAATCTTATACGACAGTGGACTATCGGGCAAAGAACATTATTAAAATTGACGGACAGCGGGCTTGGAGAGCCTAAGACTATGTGTTATTTCTGCCTAGTGATTGTTAGATAAGCTGATTATTTAACATCACGCCCCCTCTCAACTTGTTTTGGACTAATTCATAGAGGAATGGAATATCTCAAGTTTGCACATTATCTAAATGGGATGCCAAATTGAAAGTTCAAACACGCAAAATCGTCTAAGAAACATTGAAGTATATATGAGTAACTCTAGAAAAATTTTATTTACAGGAAACCCATTTATTTGTATAAATTAATACCCCGAAAATTTTAAACCGACTAACAAGCCCGGCTAGATGAAAGGGGAGATAATCAGACTCCCAATCTCGGGGGGTCGCTGGTTACAGAGCGATGTTGGATTTTTTTCTGTCGGAAAGAGTAAAATATTGAGGATATATTCCTTTCTGGGTAAAAGTGGAGTTCAAATTTTGCATTGGTGGGGGGAACTAACTTTCACTGATAGCAACATTAGAACATACGCTACTTTTTATCTTTTGTATATCTAGGCTTCGCTACTAGCGATTATAATATGCTAACATATTTAACGCAGATATTCACAAGGGATTCCGACTTAAGTTATCAAACAATTCGTGGCAACTAAATGTAAGTAGGGAGCGACTCGGCTTAATAGTAACCTAAAGTATAAAAAACGGGATTTCGATAAAAATAGGTATACCAACAGAATTGGCATATTAGACTGACTCCAAATATATAAGATTCATTAAATTTAATATTACTCATCAAAAGCTACGAGCCTGAGTAAACATTTGAAGATTTTCTGGGGGATATTACCCGGGAGATATTTTTGGCAGAGTTGGAGTTCTTTGGGGGAAATTTTTACGCGGGGGTATTTTCTATGGGAGATATTATCCATAGGGGAATTACCACCAGGAGAAATTCTCCATGGGGAAGTTTTCCACGGGAAACTTTCCATTGCGGTGGGGGATTTCCGGACTAATTGTTCCACATAGCAGGGTTTCCACCACGACATAAAAAACAAATATAAATTTAAATCGCGAGGCTTCATAAGAAAAAAAAAAGGGATGATAAGTTTGAATCCAACATACATAAAAATATCCTAAAATAAATTATAACGGCCCAGTACCAAAAATTTTAATTGATTACAGGATTACTATTTATTATTAATATAATCTATAATTACGCTGATTTGTACCCCAAATTTAGGACAAAACTGAAAATGAAACAAATTTGAAAAAAGAACCTTTATACAGTTAGGTTTAAGCTTGCCAAGTTTACCCTGAATTTCTATAGTTTCCAATGTTGAAAATTTTCAATTTTACCCAATGTGATCTGATGCGGGGCACACGTGAAATGGAGAAAGGAGTGGATTTTTAATGGACATCTCGATAATCACGCATACTAAATTAGAAAAATGAAAAGGTGCGATAAAGGGTTTCTTTCTAGTCAAGTCTATTAGATAGCACATTCTCCAAAATTTTCTATGTTCTGTATTTTTTTTATACATTTGTTTGGTTCTATAGGAACCAAATACCTGGTCGTACTTGAACTCCACTAAAATGTGATTTTCTGAACTGATTGGATGGGTCATGATCATCCGTGGTGTTTATCGTCTTCGTCAAGGGGATCGAACAAATACTTAAAATTTAAAAAATAAACAATTATAAGCCTTTGAGAATAAAGGTGAAAGTGTAAAGCCCTAGGGCAAAAGTGAAGGAAATCATAAAAATTCAACCATAACTGTTTACATACAACATTGGAACCAATATTGAATTTGGAGAAGTGTATTATACTTTTGTTGTATATGTATATATGTGTGTGGGGAGAGGGGTAGGTGCAGAAAAGGTCTTACCCCATAGCCCATCCTAAACAGAAAATATTTTTTTGAGTAAATAAAGGTTGAAAACTTTTCCAAATCAGACTGTAATTCAATTTTTGGTATTTTCAATGAAAAAATCGAAACAACTAAGAAAATTGACACCCTCCCTAGATTTCGGATAATGCCTTCTCCTCCACAACTTAAGTGAATTGACAACCCTGGGCAATGATATCTTTTAAAATGTCTTCATTGCGGTTAGCTGACCGCAACATCCATTCTGAAGTGATAATACAAAGGCGTCAGCCAGGATGCCAGCCCAATGAAATCACATTTCAGAGTTTTAAGAATAGCGGAAAAACTAAAACAGCCCCTTCTATCCCCTAGGCAGTGACTTAGCCTGAATTTCTGAAGTTCAAGTCCACACTTGATTGACTGAATTTTTTTACGATCAACTTCTGAGCTGAAGGAATATTTCGGAGTGTGGAACTATAAATGATTGTTTTATATCAACGTTGGGTCTCACTCATGCAATATTAGAAGATCTAGCTCCTTTAGATTTCGAAAGTATGACGTTGACTCCAAGTCCAAAATTTTTAGATGGGTCTTACTTTTAAATAGCCTTATCAGTTGAGGATAGCTACTTTGAATATTTGCCAACAATGGTATTTCATTAGTGAGACTCAGGCATAAGTTAACGACTTCGGTTCAAAGCTTTGATTTCTAGCGACTCAGACACCATCCGCAAAGCATTAAATCAGTGCCGAATACAACCCAACATCGTTGTTTGGAATAATCATTCAGAGTCAGGATTCCCGCTGCATATAGACCTGATTACTGACATATGAGCAGCAATTGACATCTAGTTCCCGTTTCTTCAAAGTTAACCGTAGTTGGGATTCCTCTAAGCGAATAGTATCAACATTCCAGGGGGTCATGCCTAAGAAAGGTATGGAACCACTAGTAATGCATTTATTTTATTAATATATAGCCTAGTAATGTATTTTCCATCTTTAAAATACACCAGGAGCAATGTTTCTAGAAGTCATCTTATAGAATGCTGCGTAACACTGTATATTTTCGTGTAAAACGCACAAAAAATACGTTGAGCACTTGAAAAAAATACTAACTACTACTGCTAACAACTCACCGCAGAACCGAGCCGCCTGAGGCCAACACGGCTACGCATGCTCCTTTTCCATCCCAGTCTATTCAAAGGCTCCCTCTTTACACCCTCCCATGAAGTTCCCATTTGCTTTAAATCTTTTTTTGTGACATCCTTCCACCCCAGCCGCGGACGACCTGTTTTCCCTTTAGCCATAGACGGTTGACCAAAAGGACAATCTTTGGCTATCTGTAATCCTTCATCCATAGTACGTGTCCTAATCATCTCAACCTTTTTCTCACTATAGCCGTAGAAAGCAGGATTAAACCACGCTTTTCTTACAGCCCACTGTTTGAAATAAGGTCAGTCAGCAGGGTAGCCAGAACAATCTGCAGGCAATTTCTCTGGAAAACATCTAGTAAATCTTCGTCCGCTTTTCCGAGCGCCCATGCTTCAGAGCCATATTTGACCAGTGTCATCATTGTACCTTCCAATATTCTAATCTTGGTTTGTACACTTAGATAACTTCGAATACCACACTGCCTTTCCATGACGAAAGTAAAACAGTTCAAAATAGGGATGATACCTTTTTATTGACAGTGAATAGATATAAAATTATTTAACTGGATATTTCGAACACATATACAGTGTTCATCATCTGCATCATATTACTGCTGATGATGAACACTATATATGTGTTCGAAATATCCAGTTAAATAATTTTATATCTATTCACTATCAATAAAAAGGTATCATCCCTATTTTGAACTGTTTTACTTTTGTACACTTATCTTCTGATTCTTCCAAACTTTTTTAATTGTGAAAAAATACACTGAGCCTTGACTATTCTACATTTAATGGCTTCATTAAATGGCTTTAATGGCTTCACTGCTCCCAACGTCTTTACTAATAATACTACCAAGGTAAGTGAAGTTGGCCACCAGATTAATCCTTTGGTTACGCAACATAACCCTTTCATCTTCATTTATACCTAGCCTTAGTGACTAAGTCTTCTGAGACATTATAGCCTTAGTGACATTAGTAGTCTTCTTAACATTTATTTTCAAGCCTATTCTAGCAGCTTGAACTCCCAAAACCTCTAAAGGTTCATTTATTTTGCTCACAGTTTCATCTAGGATGCTTAAATCACCAGAATAACCTAAGTTAAGGAGAGTTTTTGCTATGCTTCTTAAGACAAAATCCATAAAAATGATCCATGGGGTATAGAACAAAACCCTGCTTTAATCCTGATTTAGCACGAAACCAGCTGGTAACCTCATTTCCAACCTTAACCGCAGCAGTATCATTCTCATAGATAGCACTTATTAGTTTAATATATTTGTCTTGTACACTATACAAGGATATGACCTTTGCTAAAGCTCTTCTACGAACAGAATTGAATGCTTGCTCATAATCATTAAAACTGAGGACCAAAGGTGTTTATTAACCTAAGAGTGAAAATTTGGTCGACACATCATCTACCTTTTCTTGAGCCGCACTGTTCTTCTCTAGAACTTTGACTACAACATCTCTCAGTCTAAAAAGTATCATACTACTAAGTAATGTACTACCTACAGTGACCAGACTAATGCCTCTATAATTTCCACACTCACTCTTATCACCTTTCTTATACAGTGGTTTAATTAAGGTTTTCCTAAAATCGTTAGGTGCTTCCCCTTTGTTAAAAATTGTATTCATAATCTTCAGTAGCTTATTTCTAACCTCAGAGCCATCATATTTAAGAAACTCATTGACCACACTATCAGCACCTGAAGCCTTATTATTTTTAATTCTTTTAGTACTGTCGCTAATTCTTCCTCACAGAACAAATCTTCCTTAACATCCAAGGTATCACAACCTTTTTTTTCATTTTCCTCTATTTCTTTTCCTACAAATCTATCTCGGTTTAGCACAGTCTCAAAATGTTCTGCCCATTTCTCCTCTTTAACCCTTTGCTTATCACTAATTGTGACCCCATTCCTACCTTTAACAGGGACAAGTCCAGATCGACAATTCCCTCTCAATTTATTAACATCCAGTACAATGTTTATACTATTATGCCGTCTAACTGCATCTTCCAGATCCTCGGTAATTTTATCCATGGCCTCCACTTCACACCTCCTTAGTTCATACTTTAATGCTTTCTCCACTTTCCTTACATTCCTTTTTTATAAGATCTATGACTCCCCACCAAACTATGCCCAGGAAGATAAGAGTATCAACCTGTTCCCCCCCTCCTCCAACACCCTAATCAGACTTCTTTTTGACACGATCCTATCATGTGCAGTAACTTTTTTTATTTTTAATTTTTAAGAGAAGCAACTGTTGTTTTCGATTAAAAAAAATGAAGAAACCGGAAGAGAAAGCTGACATACATCCAGAAATCCGGGGATTTTTAGTTTATCATCATCAATTTGCTTTTCTTTGATGAATAGTCTTTTTTCCACCCAAAAATCATGTTATTTTTGTTTACGTGTGGCACAAATGATGACAAAAGCAAAACAATTTTGCATTTCTATTGCACGCGGATCGGCAGTTTTTATAGATAGAACCTGAATCAGACGATAAAAAGGAGCTGTTAAGACACGTACACAAAATTGATTTTCAGTGGGTACAATGTTACGGCTGAATTGAGAACAAATTTCAACTAATGACACACAAACACGGGAATGAAAAATAAATCCTTGAAATTTTAAATATGAGAGGGGAGGAAAGCGGACCCGAGCCTCCGCCTATGCGCGTGCCTCATTCTGCCCGAATTGCAGTGTATCAATTTTCATCCTGGATGAATCTTGAATATTGTTTAAATATTATGATAACTCGGTGTGTGCATGTTCACTAAAAGTTTGCAGAAGAAAAGCAAAAAAAAACTGAAAAAACTGAAAAAAACTGTAACAGAAGTGTAATTTTCCTCAAATAGCTTAAACTTGGAATTTGTGCATATAGATCGGCTTAATAATTTCATTCATAAGTTCCTGGGCCAGATCGACTACTATATTTGGAACTAATTTTGGCTGTATCGATATGTGACACCCGGAACAAAGCATTAGAATGATAAGATTCTTCTAATATATGGCAAATTAATACATGTGTACAAAATAAATACAAGAGTATTTTCAAGGGTGTGTACCGAAGGAGACCAGGATGGCTTCAGCCCTACAGAAGATAAAAAGTTATACAGATTTTCAACCCGTATGATCAAAAATCCTCCTCCCTACAACTCCTCATGTAACAGTAACATGTAATAATATATTTTTATACATTTGGATTATGTACAGATCTAAAAGGTTTGAATGGCGTTTGCGCTTTACTGAAAACACTGAGTATTTCAGACAATACGGTTTGTATTTATCAGCGACAAAAAAAAGAAATAACGATACTAATAAACATTACACATGGAAAAATTTTTTTAAGGGTAACGATATTTGTGACTTTCAATTTAAATTTATTATTTTAAAAGGATATTTTCTTTTATTAAAATTTTCTCTTTTGATTCTTTTTCATTAAAGAAATAGAAAATTGATGACCAAATAAAACTTTTAAACAAATATTGGTAATTTTAGAAGCAATCTGTGTTGTGTGTTATAGTAATATCAGTTATAGTACGAATCGTTTTTGCTCGTTTTAGGTTTTAGTATAATTTACTCTTTTTATCATTTCTTGGGATTTTTGTACATTAATCATATAGAAAATTACTTTCATAAATAAATCTTCGCTGAAAGTTAGAGTTAGACTGGGTACAGATCGTGGAATTCGGGATTTTACTCTTATTTTGGCAAAAAAAAAACGACCCAAGTTTTTCGTAATTTTCAATTTTTATGATTTGCCTGCCTTTCGTTTTCCAAGTGAAAACTTAATCAGTGGATCATATTAGAAAGGTGAGAATGTCACACCTTGCTGGAGTTTGGATCACGCATAAATTATGTAACTTCCGTTAAGCAGTTATAGGGCCCCATGGACCTTCTCCTTTTCATGCAAATAAATAAATCATACAAATGGCATATGCTCGGCCCGAGGGCTAATTGACGTATTTAATGAGAAAAGTGAGCGTCTTGTAACATTTTGAATTTAACATAGAGAGCGGTAATTCAGCATGGAAGGACTCTGTCCTCTTTTCTATTTCTTCTCAAGACTACGGTCATAAGCAAGGGTACTAACCGAGAAAGGGGCAGGAGAAACGACCGTTCCCCTAGATGAAAAAAATACATCTTTTAGTATTTGCACGAGCAAACTGAAAGAGACAAAATTTTCTTCCACCTAAATTTTGAAAACAAGTTTTTTGATCTTCGTTTATAATTGAAAACAGATCATTCCCCCCCCCCTAGATTTTTTTAATTGTCACTCCTGGTTACAAGGGCTGCTTAATTCGAACCAACGATCATGGAAAACTCTAGGCTCAGTGTCTCATTATGCTAGATTGAAATACACACAACAATGATTTATAACAGTCGTTCCTGAATCATTGAGAAAAAGCCACATTTTAGCGTAAGCAGCAGGGTCTTAAGGGCACAATTGCCCCTGACATTTACAGGATAATTTGTGTTCATTTTGTTTTTCTTAATTTCCTTTTTTTGTAATAACATATGTATCATTTTTCAGAGAGTTTGCCTCAAGTCATATTCAACAACACTCTTCGTCCGTAAAAATTCAGACGCTAGCCATCTCTTGAATATCAAAGACAACTACACTTCCAACGGTAAGCTATACATTTTTGAGCTGTTCAATCCCAAGTGTTTTTTTTTGTTTTATTTTGTCATTAACATTTTTTTCTTCCAAATCTGGAGGCCGCTATTACCAAAACTGCATAACTGCACATGGAGGTGTTTTTCACTAAAATTTAAAATCTCGATTTTTCATAATTTTATAAAGATATAAATTTTTTACGGGATTGTAGGGAGTTGCACTTGGAAATATTTGGTAAGGAGGTTGGAGGGAGAGATTGGATTTTAGAAATTTTGTGAAGTAGGTGTTACTTAAGTATAAATAATATTGGAAAGTTCGTCCGGGTAGGTATGAGGTATCGTGATGTTTTCTTAAATACTTAGTTTAATGTCTTTTCAGTCTATGTTTGTTACTGTATTTTTTCACTTGTTTTGTGTATGTCCCAATGGCCCAATTGGGCTTTCGCGTAAATAGATCTATCATCTATCTATCTATCTATGGATGTGCAGCTCTCCACTAAACTAATTCAAACAAAAGGTTCCGTTGTCACTATCCTTGGTACTGTTTATGATAGATTACCAGATGATAGCCTCTTTTTTGCACTAGCCTAGCCTATATGTCGCAATTTTAAAATTCGCAGGTTAAGAGCCCCTTGAACGTGTTACTTTTTAAAAACAGCTAAACAGATGAAACGTCGCAAGCATTGAGGTTTAGTTATATCATTCTCCGACTTGGAGATTTTTATCGGCTAATGAACCCCATCCATCGGCCTTTAAAGGAAAAACACCTGAAATACAGGCAGTTTTTTTTTTCGGGGAAGGGCAATTACAAAAAAAGCAATATTTTATTTGATAACTTGAACAAGAAGTATCCAGGAATTCATCAGAAATCTAGGAATTTTCAGAAGAGGCGAGGCTCTTCTATATGCGTCCCTCCTAAAATGTTGTGGAACTATCTAGTCTTTCAAAATAATACACAGCCAAAAAAGTTTTAAGTGACCGAGACATGCAAGGCTCCGAATGGTTTATTACCCAGCTAGTGGGGTAATTGCAGTGTACGATTTTTGGAATTTTACTACATCAGCCGGGTACACAGCTACGCACGCTCCTCTTCCTTCCCGATCTATTCAAAGCCTCTATCTTTACACCGCCCCAAGAAGTTCCTATTTCTGTTAAATATTTTCTTATGACATCCTTCGATCCCATTCGGGGACGAACTGTATTTCGTTTAGCCTTAAACCAATCGGCGACAAGGATGATCTTTAGCAATCTGTCATCCTTCACTCGCATAACGTGTCCTAGTCATCTCAACCTTTCTCTCATTACAGCCCTAGAATGCAGAATTGAACTGTATTTTGTACAGCTTACTGTTTGAGATACGGCCAGTCAGTCGGGTACACAGTTACGCACGCTCCTCTTCCATCCCGATCTATTAAAAGCCTCTATCTTTACACCGCCCCAAGAAGTTCCTATTTCCGTTAAATATTTCCTTATGACATCCTCCGATCCCATTCGGGTCTGAGAAAGTGGGACTAATAGTAAACATTGCTAAATCAAAGAGCATGGCCACATCGAACTCACCTTTGACCCTCAAATACAACGGAGAAACAATCAAACAAGTCCAGGAGTTCAAATATCTTGGAAGTTGGATCGAACATGATTGTGGACTAGTCAACGAGATAAAAAGGAGAAGTGGGCAAGCAACATCGGTATTCAACAAACTAAAACCAGTATGGCGAAGAAAAAATACTCTTTGTGCCTAAAGCTCCGGCTGTTGAATAATTAAGTCATATACATTCTCCTTTATGCAAGTGAATGCTAGAAGCTGAATATCCAGAGGGAAAAACGTATCCTAGAATTTGAAAATGTTTGCCTCAGAAGAATTTGTAACATTTCGTGGCAGGACAGGGTCACGAACGTAGTGGTCCGCAGAGGAACAGGTCAACCACCAGTTACTGATATACTGAAGCAGAGAAGATGGACATATATGAGTCATGTCCTCCGAATCACACCCTTCAACGACAGTACGACCGAGAATTGCAGAGTGCTGAGCTGTCATTACAACCATATTGGGAGGACATCACGGCTGATTCTCCACTCCGAGACGTCTGGCAAGCCTTGGTCGATGCCATATGCACCACACTGGGCCCTGGACGAATTAAGGTCTAAGGTAAATCGGGTAACAAAAACAACCCGTAGGTTATTTCTCTGGAAATTATTTAGCAAATCTTGCTCCGTTTTTAAAGAGCTTCCGCACTTCAAAACCATTGTAAACCACTGTCATCACTGTAGCTTCCAATTTTCTAATCTCGGTTCGCA
The DNA here is from genome assembly GCF_032884065.1 of Artemia franciscana. Classification (NCBI taxonomy): domain Eukaryota; kingdom Metazoa; phylum Arthropoda; class Branchiopoda; order Anostraca; family Artemiidae; genus Artemia; species Artemia franciscana. The sequence goes on along the minus strand of NC_088870.1, from coordinate 6,933,778 downwards.
AACTTGTCTTCCTATTCTTCCAAACTGTTTTCAATTGTAAAAGAAAAACACCCTGGGGAATAGCTGGTTCTCCCTTTAAAATCTTAACTGCACCGTTTACTAATAATGCTTCTTAGGTAAGTGAACCTCTCCACTTGGTCGATCTTCTCATTATCCAGCATCAGCTCTTCCCCTTTACTTATTCCTAGTCTTGGCAACTTAGTCTTCCTAACACTAATTTCGAACCTATTCTAGCACCCAGAACTTGCAAAAGTTCTAAAAATTAAATTCATTTTGATAACCCTACAATTAGAATAAGAAAGGAGAGATATTGTTATAGCTTTAGAGAAACAGTTTACTGAGCAATGATAGAAGATACACCTATTAGATTAAACAAAATAGGAAAAGTTTAAGGATATAATAAAAAATCACTCTTAAAAGTAATAATAAAAACATATTGAAGGATATCACTGAAACATTAAGGAAGTGAACCTTTCAAATTGAATAGTAAATGTATTGATAAAATCAATGTCTGTGAAATTTTTTTTTTTACTAAACACTGCTAAAATTAAGCAATGTTTCTTAAAACAAACATAACTCATTTATTATTTATTATACCTAGATAAAATAAATCTAATTGCAAATTCCATTGTCAATAGATTAAAACAAGAAAACGAGGGTAATATCAGCCAGTGGACAGAAAAGAAGCGAAAAAAGACAAAAGCTGATATTTCCAGGACTAGAAATTTTTTTGGACTGAAGACGGCTTGGCGGAAGTCCTTGCCAAAATATCTGCTTTTATCCTTTTTGCTTCTTTTCTATCCACTGGCTGATATTACCCACGTTTTTTCGGTTATTATTTTTTTTCCTCCATATTTTTGTCTGTTTGTAATATGTAGTGCATAGTCAGCGTGGTCTTCGAATATGCTTAAATACATTAATAGTAATAAAAATATTAATAATATAAACAATTATAATTATAGTTATTGTAACAATATCAGAACGGCAATCAGAACGGCAATCAGAATGATCAGAATAGCGATCATGAATTCGACCGAGTAACATCTCCTTTCCTGGTGTGCGCTCATTATTCACGATTATCAATTTCAAGTGAATTGGATCTTGAATCTCACTAATAATGTTTATTTGAATACTGATTTCCCTGTTCAAGTAAGGATACTAATGGTATATTACTAAGAGACAGTTATCGGTTTACCTACTTAAGTAACGATACTAATGTAATATTACTGAACGATCAAGGCACGATGAGGATGAAGGTAGAAATTACAAATTTTTTTTTGACGTATTGATAGATAGATAGATAATTTACTGTAGCCCACCATCAAAACAACAACATGGCGGAGCATAAAGAAAAAAAAAGAAAAAGGCGAAATACAATATTTCAAGATTAAACGATTATAATACATTCATTATATACATTCATAGCTCATATATGACGTGCAACGGCAGGAAATCATAAAGGTGCTAAAGGGCACCTTTTCTAGCATTAATTTTCTGTTCTGCCACAGCTTCACGTGGATCTGGCATTGGATACTTACTCAACAGAAATGAGTTTTTCTCGAATAGCGATATGCGTATCAAAAACGTCAAATATCTACATAACGCGGACCTAACTTTCGGTCTCTCTGTTTCTGCGAACCATTCCCAAAGCGGGGAAAGGTAAAGGACATGTATCAGGTACTAGTTCAGCCTCAGTCTCAAATATAGCGCTGGCAACTTCAGCTGATGGCATCAAAATTGTGATTGGACTTGTAAGTGACAACGAAAAAAAAGAATAAGTTGAAAACAAACTTTAGTCCCCGGATGATCGAGTGGCTAAGTTAGAGAATATTTAAAGTGATTTCAGCAATCGTTGTCAAATAATGAGTCCCGCCTGGGTTCCTTTGAAAAAGAAAAAAAGATGCATTAAAGAGCTAAATAAAAGTTTTCATTGATGGTATTGTGAATCAGGGCACTGAAATTAATGTCACTGGCAACAGATTAGCTAAGCTTGAATTCGAAAAACTTGATAACAATCTGATATTGCGGAATGTCTTATGTGAAACAATATATGCTGCAAAAGAAATATTTGCGAGTTTTGTATCTTCAGGCCTTGAATTTGCCGCGGTGCCTGTTTTCAAAATCAATGAACGAAATATTCAGAAAAGATTCATCAAAGTCCAGGTACAAGATAAGGAGACGAAAGCGAATTAATTGAAGAACGCAAAGAAAGGCAAAAACACTCTCATCAATTTCCTATGCCTCCATTAGTGATGACACTCCCCCCGAAGTTCAGAAAATGCGGAAGAATCTCCTTGCAAAAAGGCAAAATTACGTGCACTCAGTTTTGATATTCGGGTCTCTAAAAGTCCCCCCAATTCTACATTTCAAATGTCCAAATGGCACGCTTGCAAAATACCTATGGACTGGCCCTATCCCTGAACTCACCCAACGGCCAAATTATTATCAGCGATCGAGTGCTGCTAATAAAATTGCGCCCCATTTTGAACATAACTTGGCTGGTGTTGACTGGTGTTGGCTGGTGTTGAGGTCGATTTGACACTCAGAATGAATCAACGGAGTGAAGAAATAATATAACATGATGGAACTTTTTTTTTACTCCCTCTGCTTGTTGATTATCAACAGATGAAGTATACATAATGGAGTGAAGTATATAGTTTTTCTAGTTTTTCCTTTTTCTTCAGTGTTTCACAGTTTTTTTCTCCCTTCTGCTTTCATTACATCCTTTCTTGCTTTGTACACGCTATTAGGGAAGTAAATAGTTTATAATTTTATTGGGTACTTAAGTATTATACGAGAAATACTCGAGACATTGCCCGGTTTTCATCCCGGTTAGGTTGCAATGTATAATGATAAAATATAGTGTCTTGCCATGGATAGCTATATTTTAATTAAATATTTAGTTGGTATTTAGGTTATGTATTTAATATATGGTATGCTTTATCCCCCCCCCCAAAGTGCAAATGTATAGCCCATATTTGTTTCTAAAATATTATATTTTTATCTTACTTAGGTATATTGCATTAGCTTTAACCAAACTTCTCTTTTCGAGTGTGTCTCGTATCAAACAGTTCGTGGTAACGAACTGTAGTAAGGAGCGATCCGGCTCAATAGGAACCAAAACTCTAAAAAATTGAATTTTGATATCAATAGCTACATCAAAAGAATCGCATTTTAATGCTGATTTTAAATATATAAGTTTCATCAAGTTTAGTCTTAGCCATCAAAAGTTACGAGCCTGAGAAAATTTGCCTTATTTAGGAAAATAGGGGGAAACACCCCCTAAAAGTCGTAGGATCTTAACGAAAATGACACCATCAGATTTAGCGTATCAGAGAACCCTACTGTAGAGGTTTCAAGCTCCTATCTACAAAAATGTGGAATTTTGCATTTTTTGCCAGAAGACAAATCACGGGTGCGTGTTTATTTGTTTGTTTTTTTTTTTTTTTTTTTTTTTTTTTTTTTCCCAGGGGTCATCGTATCGACCAAGTGGTCCTAGAATGTCGCAAGAGGGCTCATTCTAACGGAAATGAAAAGTTCTAGTGCCCTTTTTAAGTGACCAAAAAATTGGAGGGCATCTAGGCCCCCTCCCACGCTCATTTTTTTCCCAAAGTCAACGGATCAAAATTTTGAGATAGCCATTTTGTTTAGCATAGTCGAAAATCATAATAACTATGTTTTTGGGGATGACTTACTCCCCCACAGTCCCTGGGGGAGGGGTTGCAAGTTACAAACTTCAACCAGTGTTTACATATAATAATGGTTATTGGGAAGTGTACAGACGTTTTCATGGGGATTTTTTGGTTTGGGGGGTGGGGTTGATGGGAGAGGGCTTTGTGGGAGGCTCTTTCCTTTGAGGAATATGTCATGGGGGAAGAAAAATTCAATGAAAAGGGAGCAGGATTTTCTAGCATTACTATAAAAAAACAATGAAAAAATAAACATGAAAACGTTTTTTCAAATGAAAGTAAGGAATAGCATTGAAATTTAAAACGAACAGAGATTATTACGCATATGAGGGGTTCTAAAAATACTTTAGCATAAAGAGCGAGGTACTTAGGAGGAGATAAATACCTCGCCCTTTATGCTAAAATATTTTTAGTGATTTCAACTATTTATTCTACGGCCTTTTTGATTCAGGGGTCATTCTTAAAGAGTTGGGACAAAACTTACGATTTAGTGTAAAGAGCGAGGTATTAACGAGGGTACAAACCCCCTCGTACACATAATAAAAATATAAGAATATAAAAGTTTGTTACGTAAGTTAATTCTTAAGTTACGTATATTTTTTACTAATAAAAACGTTCGTTGAATATTAAAAGTTCTAGTAGCCTTTTTAAGTAACCGAAAAATTGGAGGGCAGCTAGGCCTCCTTCCCCACCCCTTATTTCTCAAAATCGTCTGATCAAAACTAAGAGAAAGCCATTTAGCCAAAAAAAAAATTAATATACTAATTTCATTTCAATAATTTATGTGCGGAGAGCCAAAATCAAACATGCATTAATTCAAAAACGTTCAGAAATTAAATAAAAAAAAACTAGTTTTTTTAACTGAAAGTAAGGAGCGACATTAAAACTTAAAACGAACAGAAATTACTCCGTATATGAAATGGGTTGTCCCCTCCGCGTCCCACGCTCTTTACGCTAAAGTTTGACTCTTTGCCACAATTCTACTTTTTAAAACAATTAAAAACTTTAGCGTAAAGAGCGTGGGACGCGGAGGGGACAACCCATTTCATATACGGAGTAATTTCTGTTCGTTTTAAGTTTTAATGTCGCTCCTTACTTTCAGTTAAAAAAACTAGTTTTTTTTTATTTAATAATACTTAAGTACCTTTTGTTGTATTGACTGAGTTCATGTTTAGCCAATTGCAAGTACCAAATACATAGCCAATATTTGTATCTATTCATTCATATTTTTTAATATCACGTCACTGTTTTAATTCTTTTCAGCACTTTCATTGTATCCAATAGAGTCATCATTTATTGCAATGCTTAGTTTCGTAATCTCGTCATTTCGTAATAGACTCATATCTCACCTGCTTTAATTTCAACAGGCTTCACACAAATCTATCTTGTTAAGATGTTCACTGGCCATTTGCCAAGATAAATAGTAAGGTATCATTTTTAATAGGGGTACGGCTAGGATCCGTTTATTCTATGTTTAATGCGTATTTGTTAACATGAGTAAGTTATTGTTTTTTGTAGCCCATTGTAGATGGCAATTGTCAATTTGACGCCCACCTTGATTTCATCAAGTGAATAATGATTAAATTTCCGGTGCCATTATTTTTCATATTTTCCTTCTACGCAAATTTTTCGATTATGTTGCGTGATATTCAAGTGAAATTTAATTAATTATAATTGCAATTAGTCTCTTTTTTCCCTCCTGTGTTCTATGCCCTTTCGTCTCATGTATTATTAAAGAAACAATTATTTTTTATTTTTATACAAGAAATTTGTTCAGTCTAACACTTTCCCAAATGAGCTGTTTCGTTCATAAGAATTTTGTTCCTCATTTCCAATTTTATATTTGTATCTGGAAAATTTCATAATTTGTTGGTAATATTTGTATCTGGAAAATTTCATAATTTGTTGGTAATATTTGCGCACCTTTAGGAAGTGAAAGGGACACGAAAGGTGTTACACGGTTAGAATGGTCATGCGCGCTGAGCGACTAAACCATAAGTAAATATTGTTTTGTTAATATTAGCGAAGTTAAGTTTGAGCTTCTTTTTCTTAGTTCATGAAGTAGTTAGACAACTGATAGGTGCATTTTACCTCAGTGTTTATCCTTGTCATAGATGGAGTCACTGTAAGACAGGGCTTGTAACTTAGTTATGGATAGTTTATTTCAATCTTCTTCAGTACCTCAGAAATTAAAGGAATTAGAAAGTAATAAAACAGATTTTGCGTGTAGATATAATGATATTTCGAGTGGAATTTCGGACCTTAGGTGCGGTATTCGCTTGAAGCTCGACGAAGGAAAATTATCTTTTACCATGTGAGATTGGTCCTATATGCCGTAAACCTGTCAATTTTTCAGTATTTTTCGTCTGAGTTGCGAAGGGCCAAATTGAAGTTACAGCTTTATAGAAGATTTAGCTAATATTTATGTTGGTCAGGTAATAGCCTTAACAGAGACATGACTTAATGATCATGATTCAGAGTGCTTGGTCTAGAGGGATATATTTAGACAAAAAATAGACAATTGCATCAACATGGGGGCCTTTAACGGAGCAATTTAACTATTTATCGGGAGATGGTGTTTGAAATACTTGTATTTCATCTTTGTTTAGGTGTCTATTATTGCTATTGAATAGTCCTCTACCGTCCTCCGACTTCCTCAAAAAATGAATTCTTTGAGCTTTTGGAGGAGCAGCTTGAGAAGTTGCCTGCGAATCTCCTGAGTTTTCTTGTGGGTGATCTAAACGTTGACCTGATTGAAATAAATGCAAAGAGCAGCTGACTATTGAATATTTTCGTACCATTTGGATTACTTCCATCAGTCAACATACCTACGAGGGTCACGGATACATCCACGACATGTATTGATAATATATTCTCCGATTTTAACCCTGATTCCCCCATGTGTTGTTGTTATTGAAACTTCTGAGCATTTTGGTGCTTCTAGACACGCTATTCCTCTAGGAAATAGTTGTAGGTTAAAGAATGAGTTCTCTTGGCATTATGTAAATAAAAAAATTCTCTTGTGGTATGAGAATGCTTTATCTCAAATGAATTGGGATAATATTTTATCAATTGCATCTAATATTGAGTAGAGTTTTAATTTGTTGCACCATATTATCCAAATTGGATCAGAAAAGCATTGTCAGAGGGAAAAGGACGGCGTAAGACAACCCCAAAGAAACCATGGGTTACAGCAGACCTTCTATAATTGAAGCGCATTGGAGACCAACTTTACAAAAAAAGATCAATCACACAATAAATGCGATTCAAATGATAGAATATATAATAATTATCGCAATGCTTTGAATCGATTATTAAGAAAAACAAAGAGAATTTTACCCGAGGAAGTTTGAGGAACTATCGAGATGTCCGGCAAAACATGGCGCATGATTAAAGAAGTACTTTAGCAGCCAACGAAAACGATCCCACTTGAAATAGTAAACTAAGAAGGTGAATGGCTAAAAAGTGCTGATTATGTCTCGGAGGTATTTGGAAATTACTTCTCAGCGGTAGGAAAGCGAGTTGTTGGAAGAATCTGTCCGATGTTAAATTATCCGAGCATTTTCGATTACGTTGGTCATTTTGGATCTGAGGTTTCAACGTATTTAGCACCTGTATCAGGTCATCTACAAAATGAAAAGTAATACCACTGGTAGTGATGTTATATCGTTACGAGTGGTTGAATTTATTCTGCCACTAATCCAGACACTCCTTTGTCCCTAATTAATTCTGCATTACAAGAGGGTTCCTTCCCGTCTAGTTTTAAAGCAGCTCGTGTGACTCATGTTCATAAGGGTGGTGAGACAAATAATTTAGGAAATTATAGGCCGATTTCTGTTCTTCCTGTGCTATCACGTGTTTTAGGGTAGTGCTTTACTGTCCGTCTTTATGTATATTTGAATTGTCGTAATGTGTTAAATCCTACCCAATTCGGATTTCGGCATGGTTATACCACAGAACAAGCGGCGGCCTATCTAAGCAGCGTAGCCAATCAAACGCTGGATGAAGGTAACAGGGTTTTAGCAATATTTTTAGGCATAATTAAAGCTTTCGACACAGTAGATCATCACTACGAGTTCTAAGTTCTCCTTTATTTATCGACGAATAACATTATGGAATAGTAATGGTAAAACAATTAATGATATAACAAGGTTTGAAGAATTTAGAAATGAAGTTAACGAGAAAATGTATTCTAATGACGAGTTTTGAATTAGTATTTGTCATTTTTATTTATATTTTATTTATAAATTTACGGACTAGTAATAATATGATAATTAGACTTGCGAAACCGGGGAGAAAGTTCCGCGGTAAATATTTTCGAAATTTATGATAGGCTCTCAGTGATAACGCAGGAGTGTAGTAAAGACTTTTCAAAGGAAGAACCAGTGCCCTTTCTGACCTTGCCAGTCATTAGTGGTTGAAGATCCACTCCTATCATTGCACTCTCGTCAAAATTTTTGGCTCGGCGATTACAGTCCCCTCCCCCGTCTTAGTTGATCTCCGCGGTTTTTTTTATTGATTCACCGAAGAATGGGCAAAGCTGTAAAAGGTGTATTTATTTGCTCTGATTTTAGAATTAGCAAAAACAGGAACAGTTCAGTGCAGTAAATGCTCTCAGTAGCTACACATCAAATGTACCAATATAACAGTTGGGGACATTAAGCCCAACCTGACTGGCTTTGCCTCTCCTATTAGGCAGCAAGTGTCCTCCTTAGTCCCGTGCCCACAAACAGTTTTAAGTCAAACCCTGACGTTACTGTAAACCTAACTTTCAGTAAAGCGAAAACAACCAAAGTTAATCTAACGTGTGTTCGAGGCACCAGAAACAGTATACCCGGGTCAAGTTCTAAAGTTTCGAGTGCCCCTTCATGTGCTAACTGTGTCAGGCTCAATCAGGAAGTAGCCTATCTTCGTGATACCGTTCGTAAGAACAGCGAAGTGATAGCTGAGAAAGATTCAAAAGCTTCAAACATTGAAGATGAACTAAAAAAAAAATCTCAGCTGAGTCGAGAACTTCCTATCAGAAAGTGACCAAACCATGAATCTTCCCGACTTCAGTCGAAAATTGCCCTTCGACAGGCTCGCATAGCTAAAATGGAGCATGAGTTGACTTCTTTTTGCGAAAACCAGTGCTCCCTCAGTAATCAAGTAAAACACTGATTGAAGACTCGCTCATAAGTGGTACAGCAATAAATCAACTAAATGACCAACGACATAGTCACAAAATAAAAAAAAGCAATCTCAGAGCAATCGTCCGTCATATTTTCCGGAAGGTAGACACTAACAAGAAAGTAAATCATAATTGCAGTTCCACTACTGGGTCTGCCACGAGAAATATATCGTTTGCCTATATATATATATATACATATATATATATATATATATATATATATATATATATATATATATATATATATATATATATATATATATCTATCTATATATCTATCTATATATCTATATATATAAAAATAAGTTGTCTGTCTGTGGATCTGTGGATCAGGTGACGTCATGTTTCTGTGTCGGCTGACGTCATGAAATTAGTTGTCAGGTGACGTCATGTTTCTGTGTCGGCTGACGTCATGAAATTAGTTGTCGTCATTTTTGCTTTGACGGTGACGTCATTCAAGTTATATAAGACATATGTTCACGTAGAAATCTATTAATGTTTAAGTTTACAATGACTGATGAAGATGCTCAAAGAGTCTATGCCAAAAAACTTGCTGCTGATAGTTCCTCGGCACGCTTTCTTTTCTGACTTTCTCTATCAGCAGCAAGTTTTTTGGCATAGACTCTTTGAGCATCTTCATCAGTCATTGTAAACTTAAACATTAATAGATTTCTACGTGAACATATGTCTTATATAACTTGAATGACGTCACCGTCAAAGCAAAAATGACGGCAACTAATTTCATGACTTAATTTCAGAACTTAATTTCTGTGTTGACTGACGTCATGAAATTAGTTGTCGTCATTTTTGTTATGACGATGCTTAGTATATTGTAAAACACATTAATTTGGTTAATAATATACCATTTAAAACACCAAAATGAACATGCTGGAGTAGTCACTCGGTGAGAGAGGGTGTCAGAACGGAGAATGAAGGTCCCAGGTTCAAATCCTGGTTAGGCTAAAAAAGGTAAAAATCTAAAAACTAAAAAAAAAAAACTGAAAAAACTAAAAAAGGCAAAAACTACAAAAAAAACTAAAAACTAATAAAAAAAAATTAAGAATAAAAAAAAAGAAAAAAAAAAGATAAAAACTAAAAAAAAGTAAAAAGAAAAAACGAAAAAAAACTAAAAAAGCTAAAAAAAAAGGTAAAAACCAATAAAAAACTGAAAAGAAAAAACGGAATAAAACTATAAAAATTGTCATCTAAAAAACTAAAAAAAACTAAAAAAGGTAAAAACTAAAAGAACTAAAAAGAAAAAAAAACTAGAAAAAGGACAAAAACTGAAAAATAAAGGAGAAAAAGAAAACTAAAAAAATATAAATAAAAATAAAAAAAACTAAAAAGATAAAAACTTCAAAAAAAACTAAAAAGAAAAAAGAAAAAAACTAAAAAACCTAAAAAAAGGTCAAAACCAATAAAAAAAAAACTAAAAGGAAAAAAAGGGAAAAAAATAAAAATTTATTTCATCATATACCAATTCAAAAACGAATGTATACCGGGATGACGACCGGGACACAGGGAATATAAATGACACAACTACAACGGGGGCGCCGGGGGGCACAGGGGGATATAAATGACGACCGGGACACCGGGACACAAGGAATATAAATGACGCCCGGGACACTCAAAGAGAAATCAGAGACTGGGACACCGGGACACAAATGACGACCGGGACACAGGGAATATAAATGACGACCGGGACACAGGGACATAACTACAAAGGGGACGCCGGGGTGCACAGGGGGATATATAAATGACGATGGCGACTCAGGGAATGGTCGATTAGCAATCACCATCAACAAAGCTCAAGGGCAATCATTAGAATCATGAGGTATAGATCTGAATACGGATTGTTTTCCCATTGACCATTATATGTTGCATGTTCAAGAGTCGGTAAACCTGACAATCTATTTATATGCACAGACAATGGGACAGCAAAGAATGTTGTATATTCGCAAGTTTTACGTAGTTAAAAACTATATATATATATATATATATATATATATATATATATATATATATATATATATATATATATATATATATATATATCTATCTATATTCACAGGTGGGACATAGGGACACAACTACAATGGCGCGTAACTAATATGGCGCGTAACGACTTACGCGCGCGGGGGGGCTTGGGGGGGGGGCGCGAAGCCCCCCCACTAACTAGGTGTTGGGGTCGCGCGAAGCGCCACCCCAACAGGTAGTATATATATAAAAATAAGTTGTCTGTCTGTCGAGTGACGTCATGTTTGTCCGCATATGACGTCTGAATTATTTCATCATATGCCAATTCAAAAACAAGAGTATTCAAGCCGATGTAGCTGAGTTGGTAACGAGTTATGTTCCAGGTTCTAGTTTCGAGAGGTTCCAGGTTCGAACCTTGACTTTAGAATTAATACAAAAGAATAAAAAAAACTAAAAAAAGGTAAAAACTACAAAAAACTAAAAAGCTAAAAAAATGTAAAAAACTAAAAACTAAAAAAGAAAAAAAACTAAACAAAAAGTAAAAACTACAAAAAAAACTAAAAAGAAAAAAAAATGAAAACTAATAAAAAACTAAAAAAGCTAAAAACCTAAAAAAACTAAACACTAAAAAAGATAAAAACTAAAAACAGAAAAGAAGGAAACAAACCAAAAAATTATTTCATCATATACCAACTCAAAAACGAATGTATATACAGACCGGGACACCGGGACGCAAATGATGACCGGGACTCAGGGAATATAAATGACGACCGGGACACTCAAAGAGAAATTACAGACTGGGACACCGGGACACAAATGACGACCGGGACACAGGGAATATACACGACCGGGACACAGAGACAAACTACAACGGGGATGCCGGGGGCACAGGGGGATATATAAATGACGACGGGGACACAGAGAATGTTCGATTAGCAATCACCATCAACAAAGCTCAAGGGCAATCATTAGAATCATGAGGTATAGATCTGAATACGGATTGTTTTTCCCATGGACAAATATATGTTGCATGTTCAAGAGTCGGTATACCTGACAATCTATTTATATGCACAGACAATGGGACAGCGGAGAATGTTGTATATTCGCAAGTTTTACGTAGTTAAAAACATATATATATATATATATATATATATATATATATATATATATATATATATATATATATATATATATATATATATATATCTATCTATATTCACAGGTGGGACACAACAACACAACTACAATGGCGCGTAAAGACTTACGCGCGCGGGGGGGCTTGGGGAGAGAGAGAGAAAGAGAGAGAGAGAGAGAGAGAGAGAGAGAGAGAGAGAGAGAGAGAGAGAGAGAGAGAGAGAGAGAGAGAGAGAGAGAGAGAGAGAGAGAGAGAGAGAGAGAGAGAGAGAGAGAGAGAGAGAGAGAGCGAGAGAGCGAGAGAGAGAGAGAGAGAGAGAGCGAGAGAGCGAGAGAGAGAGAGAGAGAGAGAGAGAGAGAGAGAGAGAGAGAGAGAGAGAGAGAGAGGGGAGAGAGAGAGAGAGAGAGGGAGAGATAGACTGATTTATGCGGAAATGTCTAAAATAGGGGTATATTTTACTCTAGTTAACAAGTACAGCACTTACGAGCGAGTCTTCAATCAGCTTTTTTTATTTGAGTACTGAGGGACTTCATTTTATAAATGTTTGACTTTCCTTTTTTATAGAGATCCTTAACCCGAAAAATGGAGCAAAATTTCTGATCTGATAACTTTTATCTAATTATCGTTGAAATAATTTGAGGCTGAAGATACTATGTGTTTCCGGATGTTTAGTGACCCTCTCACCTTTTTGCGACATTCTAGTGTTGTAATTATGAGCATTGATAAGCCCAATGCGTATATGTTTAAGAGTACAAAGCCGGACAGTAGGAACATGCGCATGAGAAGGGGAGTCAAGCTCACGGCCCTCAAAAACCTGCAACTTCTGAGAATCATGTAGCTTACAGCCCGACACAATGGTCAAGAAAAAAAAATATTAACTATTATAATTGGAAAAGAGGCAACAACCAATGTAACCTACAAACCAGCCAATGCCAATCCTGTATCAGTGCCGCGCCTAGGATTTTTATTGGTGGGAGGGAGGGGTATCAAAAGAATTTTTATTGCGAGGGGGATACCGATATTTTTTTCGAGGCAGACGGGCTAAGCTTTTTTACCCACGTTTTTATACCCGATTTACAAGTCAGAGAAATATTTCGGGGACAGGGAGGGGTTCGAACCCGGTAACCACCCAAGCCCCCTGGATACGACCCTGCTGTAAATTGGTTTGTAATTTTTTAAATTTTGCTTTACATATTTTAACTTTTTCACATTCAGTAAAAATATTCGTATATTAGAAGGTTCTTTTTAAGCTCCTAGCTAGATCCTATTATCGTTTTCTGAAAAAAATTATAGAGTTTTCCGAAATACAGAAAATGCTGCACGGTGGCCTATTTGACAATGTCATCATAAAGACATTTTTAGTCGTAGTGCTAAGACTATTGGCAAGTAGTGAAGTGTAAAGTGGTGGCAAGTTATGCTCGGGGTGTGGCCGCGCCTCAAAAACGAATGTCTACCATATATAGATACAATAATTTATAAATATAACTAGCTGTCGGGGTGGCGCTTCGCGCCACCCCCGCACGCGTAAGTCGTTACGAGCCATTGTAGTTGTGTCCCTGTGTACCTGTGTACCTGTGAATATAGATAGATATATGTTTTTAACTACGTAAAACTTGCGAATATACAACATTCTTCGCTGTCCCATTGTCTGTGCATATAAATAGATTGTCAGGTGTACTGACTCTTGAACATGCAACATATAATTGTCCATGGGAAAAACAATCCGTATTCAGATCTATACCTCATTATTCTAATGATTGCCCTTGAGCTTTGTTGATGGTGATTGCTAATCGAACATTCCCTGTGTCACCGTCGTCATTTATATATCCCCCTGTGCCCCTAGGCGTCCCCGTTGTAGTTGTGTCCCTGTCGTCATTTATATTCCCTGTGTCCCGGTGTCCCAGTCTGTAATTTCTCTTTGAGTGTCCCGGTCGTCATTTATATTCCCTGTGTCCCGGTCTGTAATTTCTCTTCGAACATTCCCTGTGTCCCGGTCGTCATTTATATTCCCTGTGTCCCGGTCGTGATTTGTGTCCCGGTGTCCCAGTCTGTAATTTCTCTTTGAGTGTCCCGGTCGTCATTTATATTCCCTGTGTCTCGGTGTCCCGGTCGTCATTTGTGTCCCGGTCTGTAATTTCATCAATTGACAAACATGACGTCAGTCGACAAACAACTTCATGACGACATACAGCTCAATCCTTATAATGACGTCAGTCGAAAAACATGACGTCAGTCGACACACAAACATGACGTTAGTCAACAGACACACACAAACAAACAACTTATTTTTATATGTATACTAGCTGTTGGGGTGGCGCTTCACGCCACCCCAACACCTAGTTGGTGGGGCGCTTCGCGCCCCCCCCAAGCCCCCCCGCGCGCGTAAGTCGTTACGCGCCATATTAGTTACGTGCCATTGTAGTTGTGTCCCACCTGTGAATATAGATAGATTTATATATGTGTTTCAAACTACGTAAAAATTGCGAATATACAACATTCTTGGCTTTCCCACTACAGGGAGCTTCCCGTTTCCAATTGCCAGCAATTGATCTGAAAATGTTTGACCAGAGTCATCGTTTTGCAATCGGACACGCATATTTGTAGTTAATTTTAATATTTTTACGTGTGCCCATAAATTAGAATTTTTCAGGCAAGCATTCATTTCGTCTGCAGGAGTTAAACTACGTAAAAATTGCGAATATACAACATTCTTGACTTTCCCATTGTCTGTGCATATACAAAGCCGTATGTACTAATAATGACGTCATATGCAAACGCTCTTTTTACAAACAAACAAACATGCATACACACAACTCGTTTTTATATAGATAGATAGATAGATAGATACAATACAAATTAACTGCGTAAAACTTGCGAATATACAACATTCTTCGCTGTCCAATTGTCGCTGCATATAAATAGATTGTCAGGTTTACCGACCCTCGAACATGCAACGTACAATTGTCCATGGGAAAAACAATCAGTATTAAGATCTATACCACATTTTTCTAATGATTGACCTTGAGCTTTGTTAATGGTGATTGCAAATGCTAATCGAATTGGGAATTGCAATCTTTTAAATTGAAAAGGCAGATCCGTTGGAATCATGGGAATGCGAGGAATAAGAACAGCCTCACCCTCAAAAGGCCCTGTCAAGATTGTGACCTCTATTAGGTTTTCCATTGTTTTTTTTTACGGCAAGTCGCGTGCCATTGCAAAGCTTTGGTGGGTTGATATTTCTTAAAAGTATTATTGGTACGCCTATTTTTAGTTGTAGCACGTGTGGTGGAAACCCTGAAAGATCTATGGAATTTAAAAATTCAGATGGATAATTAACCGCTTCATTTGGTTCCAAAACTGTGTCGACTGACTTGTAAAGGACTGCCTGGTCTAGAATCTTGGTCAAAACAATATTGTTGATTTCGTGGATGTCTATATTTTTGGGTGCGAGAATCGCTCTTTCACTTAGCCATTTATTATTGTTATAATTTTTTAAAATATTCGGAAATACTTTTTCAATCAATTCATTTTTGGACGTCACTAAATTACAGAAATCAGCAGGTAGTTGTATACGTCCTGAAATTGAGTCTACTGGGAGCTTTCCGTTTCCAATTGCCAGCAATTGATCTGAAAATGTTTAACCAGAGTCATCGTTTTGCAATCGGACACGCATATTTGTAGTTAATTTTAATATTTTTACGTGTGCCCATAAATTAGAATTTTTCAGGCAAGCATTCATTTCGTCTGCAGGAGTTGATCTAGGTATTATAGGTAATGTTTGCCTGAAATCTCCCGCAAGCAATATTAATGTGCTGCCAAAGGGTTTCGACTTCCCTCTCAAATCTTTCAAGCATTGATCCAGAGCCTCGAGCGATTTTTTGTGTGCCATTGTGCACTCATCCCAAATAATAAGTTTGCATTGCTGCAATACTTTACCCATCCCAGATGATTTGGAAATATTGCACGTGGGAGTTTCTGTAGAATGCAAATTGAGAGGCAATTTCAAAGCGGAATGAGCAGTTCTTCCACCAGGCAGCAATGTTGCGGCTATTCCGGACGACGCAATTGCCAACGCTATATCATTTTTTGATCAAATTGATGCCAGAATCAGTTTTATCACAAACGTTTTACCAGTACCTCCTGGCGCATCCAAAAAGAAAATTTCTCCAACGTTGTTATCGACACAATGCATTATCGTATCATAAATGTCTTTTTGTTCCGACATTAACTTGGAAATGTTATTTTGTACATACGACAATAGATCACTCGTACTGTAACTTTGTTCACGATCCAATTCTACACATGTCGAAACAGCAGCGATACGGTTAGGTGAAGGCATTCCCAAATCCTGAAGAGGTTTGTTTGCCATACGTACGCACAAATCTTCTATAATAACTAAAGTGTAGTTATAAATTTCTGATGTAAAATCAAAAGTCATATCTGACGTCTCTAACTGTTTTCGATGGAGTATATCTTCGGACATTTTTGACTTATATTTTTCCCATAACTCTGTAGGAGCTGATGGAGAGCAAGTTGTTAAAATGATGCGAAACAATGCACGAATTTGACTTGGGGTTGACGTTTCGCACGCGTCATTGATGCAGTTATCCCAGTGTTGGTCATTCTTCAATAAATTCAGAGCTTGGCATGCACTACGGTAAGTGTCATGTATAGTACCGTTTACAGTTCTCAAATACTCAAAGGATGTCGGACCGGGTACATTCACCAAAAGCAGGCGTAGAAAGAAGCATTCATGTTGATTGGGGTGAACGGTGTAGAGTCTTCCTATCGTGGTATCTTTGAAGATGGTAGGTTGGCCGTCGACTGACTGGCTTCACTATGAAATACATATCGCCGAACTTTTGTTTTTTTAACTAAAATCTGGTAGGCATTGATGACCTTATCCAAGTCAAAATCCCAAACCCAATCATCATCGCTATCATTTTAAGTTTTGATATGTTTTGACTCTCGCTGTCCAGGTGGATCTTCATCTAACTGCGCGGTTTTGCGTTCT
The DNA here is from genome assembly GCF_032884065.1 of Artemia franciscana. Taxonomy (NCBI): domain Eukaryota; kingdom Metazoa; phylum Arthropoda; class Branchiopoda; order Anostraca; family Artemiidae; genus Artemia; species Artemia franciscana. Next base: position 6,916,793 of record NC_088870.1, on the reverse strand, counting down.
TTAGCCTCAAGCCTGTTTCCTTGCTGTTCTTTTGATTCTTCGGCACGCTTTCTTTTCTGACTTTCTCTATCAGCAGCAAGCATTTTGGCATAGACTCTTTGAGCATCTTCATCGGCTTTTGCCATTGTAAGTTCATCAGTCATTGTAAACTTAAACATTAATAGATTTCTACGTGAACATATGTCTTAAATATCTTGAATGACGTCACCGTCAAAGCAAAATTGACGACAACTAATTTCATGACTCCAGTCAACACAGAAACATGACGTCACCTGATCCACACATCCACAGACAGACTACTTATTTTTATATGTATATATAGATGTACTGTTTTATTACAATAGCTGTGAACTTTACTAAATAACTTGTTATTTGAAGATCAAGGGTTTCTGAAAATAAGCTTTCACTTTCAAACCTCCGTGAATGAGGTATGACTGAAGTGTAAGTTCCAAATGTTCTTGTCCTTATAAAGTAAACAGATACTTTTCCCTCTCAGAATAAAAAGACTTTCTAGGGTACAGTACAGGCGAGTAGTTCTGGATCAATCTCGGAAGGAGGTCCTCCTTTCCGTGCGTAGATATGACTATAAAAGTAAATGAAACCAATCTAACTATGTTTGTTGATCTAGTAGAACATGATGTTTTAAACAGTAGTCCAAATGAAGATGAAGTGGGTAATATCATTTGCTTTAGTAACATCACCCCCGAAATATTAAGTGTATGATTTCATCAAATACTAATCTCATATCACCCAGGTTATCATCATAAGTGACTCGAAAAGTCAATTACTCGCCTTTTTTTATCGTCTTTCGGTGTTTCGTCTGGTCTTAGTACTGTTTATTTCACTGCTTTTTATCTGCTTTTTTGCTCAACCGCAGAAGTTTTAATCGCGATGCAAGGAGTTTCTGCAGCATCCTTTAACAACCTTTCCTTTACTAAAACAAATTATGATAAAAATATTTTATCTTAATTACTTTATTAATAATTTACATTTTTTACTTCCGTGCATTGTAGGATACATTATTCCCAATAATTTCCGGTTTATTCCCAGTAACCAAAAAACCTAAAGAATGTTATACTAGTGTCTAAAGTACACGCAATATGAGACATTTTGAAGGGCAATTTCTCCCCCCTCCTGATTAAAAAATGATACACTTCATGACCCAAAGAATGGAACGAATTCAGCGTGAATGACAGTTTACATCCGATAAGCTATACATATATATATATATATATATATATATCTATATACTAGGTGTTGGGGTCGCTCTTTACAATCCCTCGCTCTTTACGCTAAAGTTTGACTCTTTGTCACAATTCTGCTTTTTAAAACAATTAAACAGTTTTTCACTATTTACAGTTATAACAGTTAATACAGTTAATATAAACAGTTAAACATAATATAAACTATAAACAGTTAAAACAGTTTTTCACTATTTTAAAAAGTAGAGTTGAGAGAAAGAGTCAAACTTTAGCGTGAAGAGCGGTGCGTTGATGAGGAAGCAGCCCCTTTCATATACGAAGTAATTTCTGTTCGTTTTAAGTTTTAATGTCGCTCCTTACTTTCAGTTAAAAAAACTTGTTTTTTTATTTAATTTTCATCTGGAACGGCCATGAAGATTACTCTATCTTTGAAATACTTGAGAATGATTAGGATATTACGTATTTCCGGTGACCCTCTCATCTTGCTGCGACATTGTTTTTTGACAAAGTTCTACATTTCATATCTTTTCCCTAAATATATTTAAACCTAAAACATTCGAAGACGTACAAAAGGAATTGTATCCCATTTTTGGGCAATAATCCAAGATTCGAACAATAAAACATTTCTAGATTCACAGAACCTTAGAAGAAAACCTGTGCCCAAGGAAGGACAACACTCTATTCAAATCCTTAATTTAAAAAAAAGAAAAAAACAAATATAACAAACGACTCACTTTTAATGATCAAGTGCTTCGATGGCTTCTCTACACTCCAGATGATTAGTACGCAATCAAGTCCGCCACTCGCCACGAATAGAGAGTTTGGTGACCAAGCAATTGAATTCACTTTGGCAGAATGGAAGCCCCATTCATCTCGCCAAGCAAGCTAAGATTAATAAAATGTATACGTACAAATAAAGGGTTGCAAGCCAAAGGTGTGGCCAGGGGCATGGCCTGTAACCTAGGGCCCATTTTCACAAGGATCGGAGAAGATCATATGTTCGCCTTCCATCTTCGTTAAAACAACCGTTTGTTCAACAAAAGGGTGTGTTTTCTATCCAGATCTGCTATGGTCTCAAGACAGACTTGAACTAAAGCTACATCAAGATCAACAACAGATGGACAAGAGGAGTAGGGAAGCTAAAGAAGAGGAGGAGGAAGGAAGCAAAAACATAATTTGTTCGAACAAAATCAAGCACGAAAAGACAGGTTCACGAATGCGCACGATTGTCATTCAGCTCTTATCCTCGTGAAAACGGGCCCCATGTTTACGAATGAGTAAATAATCCATACAATGTCCAATACTACAATATGTCCAATATTACATACAATGGTCGTATAAATAACCGTATGCAAGCCAGGGGCAAAGCCCGTAATCTACCCCGCGTTCAGTAAGGTTAGTAGAATTATTTTTTGTAATTTTTTAGCGTTCAATAGGCAATTGTAACTATCGACTTGCGTTTACTAGTGCTTATTGAAAACTATTGAATCGACTATTTGATTATTGTGCTTCGGAGCTCAATTTCGCAGCTGTGCGTCGCAGCTGTTATTTGTTCTTATCTAGATAGAAAATTCAAGATGCATTAATCTATCATAATAAATGAAATACCTCCTTGTAAAAATTTTTTCTTAAAAACCATTATGCGAACGAATTTTTTCTTACTTTAATGTTTTTTTATGCGAACACATTTTTTTTTTCGCTTCAACTATAAAGTTTATTTTTTTCGCTTCAACTATAATTTTGATTCTTCTTTTAATTTTCATATTGCTCGCGTAGAATTAATTTTGCTTTCCAACCGGCGATCAACAGATGAAAGTAAATGCACCGATTCAAAAAATGGTTACAATTAATTACTATAAGTTATATTGAACAAGAGGTTAATAAATAGTCCTTACAGTGTCCTACAAATAATTGTCCATAGGGCGTCTAAAAATGTTTTCATTTTACCAATTTTGCACAAAAGATTTTTATTGGCCTGTAAAAGGAAGAGGAAAGATGTTTTGGATTGCAACTTGAAACATCTCGACAAACAAATCCTTTGCAATACGTAATTATAAAGATCAACAACCCTAAATCGCCATTTTCCACCCCTCGTACAAACTATACAAACTCTGAATTATTTGTCTATATTATTTTTTCTATTGTTTGGTAAATGACGACTTATACTTATTGACGACATGACTGCCTGTCCATGGATTATTCTTTATGGTTGATTGTGTGTGGCTATGCTGTTTGACCTATGTGATTGTATGGATGAGTAGGGTTAAGGCCTCATTCAAGTGCTGGTCTAGATTAATCACTAATTTAGGAAAACAGTCTTCCTTTTCTCCTTCTGTCTCTCTTTTTTTTTTTTGTGTTTGTGCTGTTGCATTGGTGATTTCTCTTTTCATGATATGCCATTTTTCTTTAATATTGGTTTTACAGATTTAATCTTATAGTGTAATCTGTAGGGTATAATCTTACACCCTTACAGTGTTGCGCTTAACCTTTCGTCTCAAAATTAATAATTTCCTGCAATAAATTAAAATTCCACATCTGTGGTCTGGGAGCAGAGCCATTGAATCATTGACATTCTCATTTATCTACATATGGTGCTTCACATAATAGTGCAAGTCATGCAACCTTGAGGTTAAACTTTTGTTTCCTATTCTCATACCCACTTTTATAGTTATCTCTGCCCTATTTTCTCCTCTCTTTTTGCACATTCTTTATTCTGTACCTTCGTGTTTCATAGGGCATATTTTTCTTTGTGAAGTAGCTCAGACAGGTACCTCAACTATCCTTCCAGCAAATTTTCCTTTGTGAAAAATTAGTCTGGTAAGAACCTAGGACATCTTCCTAAAATACATTTTACATACATCCCAGTATTTATTATACATGTATTAGGACAGATGCCTGTAAAATATTTTATGTGGCCTACAGTTTGATTCTCAGCAAATAATCGACTAGAACAGAAACTGGGACAGCTCCTCATATAACAGGGCCAGTTTTCCCGCTATATCTGGAGCTTTAAAATTTTACATAAATTTTCTTTTCTTATGCCACAATCTATTCTTATGCCATGGTGGCAGACAAAGCAGAAATTTGAAATAACAAAAAAACGCAGAGTGGAGACCTCAGATATTTTTTTTTTTTTTTTTCTATTTTTTATTTTTTTATTTTTTTTTTTTAGGAAACTTTGGAACAAACGAGATGAAAATAAGACAGAGTAGTTGCAGCAGGTCGAGTACAATTTCACTTTACTTTACGTACAGTGCTTTACGGTTGTATTTACTCATTTTAGCAACGATTTCTGAATACCCAGTCTGGAGATTAAACTTGGCATGATTTGTAATCGAGATTCCATACTCGACAAAAGATATAGAAACATTTTTACAACTAGGTGGAGATCTAGAAGAAGACGTAAAATTAAAAGAGAATAACTCAAACTCATCAATTCAGAAAAAAACTTATCAACTCAAAGTTGTCAATTCAGGAAAAGTTCAATAGTGGAAAAAGAAGAAGCAACAAAAATAGAATCAGAAAGCCCCTTCCATGTACGACTAATTATAATAATGTCATCCGCGTAAGTTTAGTATGAGACATTAGAATTTTCTAAAAAGCCTTTAGTTGGTACACTATGCAATACATTAGACACACACAGTTTAAAAATAAAGGGACATAACCCCCTCCCCCTTGCATTACGCCTTGACTTGCGTGAATTAGAGTATTTAAACAAAAACTGGCACTAGTTTTAAGACGGAGAAAATAATTCCCATGCCAGTCAAATATTTTCTTTGCCCTTCAGTTTGATTCTCTGCACCAAGAGTTAACCTGGAACATTTTTTTAAATTCATGCTAATGAGTAGGGCTAAAATATGGCAAGATTTACGGGGCTAGAGTTCCTACCTGAAGGTCCATTCCATTGAGGTTCCAATGCAACTGAACCTTAATGCATCTGACCCCAGGTGCTACTGAATCCCCGTTTAACTGAACCCCAATAAAACTCAATCCCCTGCAACAGAACCCTCGTGTAACTGAGCCCTGGTTTAACCGAACCTCGTGCAACCAAACCCTCGTGCAACTCAACCCCCACTTGACTTAGCCCTCTTGCAACTCGACTAAAAATTTACCAAGGACATCAAAATAAAACGTGCTTTGCTCCCTGGACCCATCTTGGGCCTATTACTACAGCGGTTTTCTATACTTTCTATTTTAGTTCTTTCATAATTATGAAGTTTTTAGGACAGTACCACCCTTTCGTCAGTGTTGCCACGTCGAACTGTGAAAATCAATAAGCAATACTGATTAGCTAAATTTTGCAACTTTTTTTGGCTTTCAAAATTCAAGCATAACAATCTTTTGGTTCCCATAGGAATTTACACCTTTAAAGGATAACTTAGCGCAGACAGTTACCAAAAGCTGCAGGGCTGAAGGCTCTTTTCATTGTTCTTGATTGAGTTCCTTCTTCACCCAGAGTTCCAAGATTTCCGGTTTCCAAGATTTCTGCTTCCCCTTCCAACCCTCTATGTCCCTGGATCCGATTCGAATTGAAAATGGAGCATCTGATATATAAGATTCTTCTATATATCTAGTTTCATTAAGATCCGATCACCCATTCGCGAGATACCTCGATTTTTACGTTTTCCAAGAATTCCGGTTCCCCCCTCCAACTCCCTTCAATGTCACACGATCTGGTCGGGATTTAAAATGATAGTTCTAAAGCACAATATCCTTCTAGATATCAAATTTCATTAAGATCTGCTCACCCGTTTGTAAGTTACAAACACCTCTTTTTTTTCTAATTTTCCGAATTACCCCCCCCCCCCCCCCAGCAAAAAGAGAGCGGAGAGAAACTCCACCAAAGAGAGCGGATCCGATCCGATTATGTCAGTCACCTATCTTGGACTTATGCTTATTCTTTCCACCAAGTTTCATCCTGATCTCTCCGCTTTAAGCGTCTTCCAAGATTTCCGCCCCCCCCCCTATTGACATTGGATCTAGTAGGAATTTAAAATAAGAGATGTGAGTTTCGAGATCCTTATAAATATGAAGTTTCATGAAGATCCGATCACTCCTTCGTAAGTTAAAAATACGTAATTTTTCTAATTGTTCAAAATTAACCCTCCCCTCCCCTAACTCCCCCAAATAGAGCGGATCCTTTCCGATTATGTCAATCCCGTATCTAGGAATTCTGCTTATTTTTCCCACCAAGTTTCATCCCGTTCCCTCCACTCTAAGCGTTTTCCAAGATTTTAGGTCCCCCCTGCTTCCCCCTTACTGGATCCGGTCAGGATTTAAAATAAGAGCTCTGAGACATGATATCCTTCCAGAAATCAAATCTCATTAAGATCCGATTACTCATTCGTAAGTTAAAAATACCTCATTTTTAAAATTTTTCGGAATTAACCCTCCTCCCCCCAACTCCCCTCAAGAGAGCAGATCCGTTCCGGCTATGTCAATCGCGTATCTGGGACTTAATATTATTTTTACCACCAATTTTCATCCCGATCCCTCCACTCTAAGCGTTTTCCAAGATTTTAGGTCCCCCCACAACTCCCCCCAATGCCACCGGATCCGGTCGGGATTTAAAATAAGAGCTCTGAGACACGATATCCTTCCAAACATCAAATTTCATTAAGATCCCATCACCTGTTCGTAAGTTAAAAATACTTCATTTTTTCTAATTTTTTTCCGAATTAACCGGCCCCCCACTCCACCCCCAGATGGTCAAATCGGGAAAACGACTATTTCTAATTTAATCCGGTCCAGTCCCTGATACGCCTGCCAGGTTTCATCATCCTAGCTTACCTTGAAGTGCCTAAAGCAGTAAAACCGGGACAGACAGACCGAGAGAATTTGCGATCGCTATATGTCACTTGGTTAATACCAAGTGCCATAAAAACCTATAAATCTATCCTTTTGAAATTTTATTTTCAATTTATTCTTATTATTATTTCTTTGACAACCCAGGCAAAATTGCTGTTTCTCTCATTAACTTTTGAGAAACAATTCCGGAAAACGTGATTTCGAAACAAAAATTCCTATTGTTTCGATTTTTTCCTAATTTTTTATTTTGATGTTTATCGAATTTTAGACAATTTATGTCATGATAAGTAAGCAATAAGACTTACACTGTTCTGTATCTGAAAATAAACTGAATATTAAGAAATAATTTATAAACTTGTCTTTGCGCACGTCAGAAAACACAGCGACGTTGTTTGGTTGTTTTTCTTGCCAAAAACAACCCTGTTCTGCCCGAACTTGCTTAAGGGTTGATTCCAAATAAAGCCAAAAAATATCCCCAAAAATAAGAACGACAGAAAAGACAATCTTTTCACTTTTTTTTCAAAGGCAACAAAAATTTTGAAGAACATAATTTTTATATTTTAAATGGTTTAAAAACATGTGGCAAAAAGTTTGAATCTTTTTTCCGATCGTACTCTTGAACACTTGTTTCTATTAGAAAAAAGCTTTCTAAAAAAAAAGCTTTCCCCAACGTTTTTGATCGTTAAACATGTCTATATCAAATCCGCTTAAAATTAGAAAGTTAGTTTTAGGCTAGGTTTTGACAGGAGTCGAATTCTGCTTCGGCTGCCAAATTTCAGTTTCTACGATGAAAAAATCGCCACAAGAAAAATAACCATTCGCTTCTGTATTGAATTACATAAAAAAACTAGTTTTTTTACTGAAAGTAAGGACATTAAAACTTAAAACGAACAGAAATTACTCCGTATATGAAATGGGTTGTCCCCTCCGCAATCCCTCGCTCTTTACGCTAAAGCTTTTAATTGTTTTAAAAAGCAGAATTGTGGCAAAGAGTCAAACTTTAGCGTAAAGAGCGAGGGATTGCGGAGGGGACAACCCATTTCATATACGGAGTAATTTCTGTTCGTTTTAGGTTTTAATGTCGCTCCTTACTTTCAGTTTAAAAAAAACTAGTTTTTTTTATGTAATTTCTGAACGTTTTTGAATTAATGCATGTTTGATTTTGGCTCTCCACACATAAATTATTAAAATTAAATTTGCATATAATTCCTTTTTTGGCTAAATGGCTTTCTCTTAGTTTTGATCAGACGATTTTGAGAAATAAGGGATGGGGAAGGAGGCCTAGTTGCAATGCAATTTTTCGGTTACATAAAAAGGCAACTATAAATTTTAATTTTTAACGAATTTTTTTATTAGTAAAAATATACGTAACTTAAGAATTAACTTACGTAACAAACTTTTATATTCTTTAATTTTTATTATGTATATGAAGGCGTTTGTGCCCTCGTTAATACCTCGTTCTTTACACTAAATCGTAAGTTTTGTCCCAATTCTTTAAGAATTACCCCTGAATCAGAAAGGCCGTAGAATAAATAGTTGAAATTACTAAAAATACTATAGCATAAAGAGCGAGGTATTTATGTCCTCCTAAGTACCTCACTCTTTATGCTAAAGTATTTTTAGAACCCCCCATATGCGTAATAATCTCTGTTCGTTTTAAGTTTCAGTGCTACTCTTTACTTTCAATTGAACAAACTTTTCCATGTTTATTTTTTCATTGTTTTTTTTTTATAGTAATTTTAGAAAATTCTGCGCCCTTTTCATTGAATTTCTGTTCCCTCATGACATATTTCTCCAAGGAAAGATCCTCCCGCATAGCCCCCTCCCCTCAACTTCACCCCCAAAAACCAAAAAAAATCCCCTGAAAACGACTGTACACTTGCCAATAACCATTATTATATGTAAACACTGGTCAAAGTTTGCAACTTGCAGCCCCTCCCCCAGGGACTGTGGGGGAGTAAGTCATTCCCAAAGACATAGTTATTATGGTTTTTGACTATGCGGAACAAAATGGCTATCTCAAAATTTTGATCTGTTGACTTTGGAGAAAAAATGAGCGTGGGAGGGGGCGTAGGTGCCCTCCAATTTTTTGGTCACTTAAAAAGGGCACTAGAACTTTTCATTTCCGTTAGAATGAGCCCTCTTGCGACATTCTAGGACCACTTGGTCGATACGATGACCCCTGAAAAAAAAAAACAAAAACAAACAAACAAATAAACACGCACCCGTGATTTGTCTTCTGGCAAAAAATACGAAATTCCACATTTTTGTAGATAGGAGCTTGAAAATTTTACTAATGGGTTCTCTGATACGTCGAATGCGATGGTGTGATTTTCGTTAAGATTCTGTGACATTTAGGGGGTGTTTTCCCCTATTTTCTAAAATAAGGCAAATTTTTTCAGGCTCGTAACTTTTGATGACAAAGACTAAATGTGATGAAACTTATATATTTAAAATCAGCATGAAAATCTGATTCTTTTGATGTATATTTTAGCATCAAAATTCGGTATTTTAGAATTTCGTTTACTATTGAGCCGGGTCGCTCTTTACTACAGTTCGTTACCACGAACTGTTCGATCATAGCTTAAAAATCTGTTTGTCCGGCCTAAAAGATTGTATTCAAATATATTAAACCCTGGGTATAAAATGTACCACTGATATTTTTTCTTATATATATACATCCAAAAGCTGTCTTTTGGCTAGAATTGAATTTAGGCCATGTTTTGACAGGAGTCAAATTCTACTTCGGCTGCCAGATTTAAGCCTCTATGATGGTCTCTATTTTATTTATATATATATATATATATATATATATATATATATATATATATATATATATATATATATATATATATATATATATATATATATATATATATAAATTAACAATAAAAAATAGTTAAAACTATATAAATAATTAAAAGGTCAATAAAAAGGCGGAATTAGAGGAAAACGGGCGAACGTTTAGAGATAACACGAGGTTATGAAATAATTGGATGTTTATTAATTTCTTAGGATGTTTAATCAATTTTATAGGGGACAAAAAGTGACTAATTCACAAAAAGGAAGGGGAAGGGGCAGTCAAAAGATGTTTTTCAAATTGGGAGGGGGTTTCCAATGAAAATACCAAACAAGGCATTTTCAACGAAAATAACAACAAATATATTTTCCAAATCAAGGAAGACAAATTCCCCCACCTACAGTGCACAGCCTCGGTGAAAATATAGTCCGATTATTCTGAGAAAAAGAACTACCTCATAAGTGGGAAGACGGTAAACACAGATTCTTCGATTAGCATCAGCGGCGGCCAAAAATTGACAATCTGGTGAAAATTTAACGTCGGTAATAGCACCACCTTGAACCAATTCTTTCTGATGGGTCAACACATTTTCCGAAAGGGTGTAGATATGCACCTTTAATTTAAAAATAACTGCATCATTAAATCACCATACCATTGCAGGAGAGGCAATTTTTATGAGTGGCTTGTTTGAAAAGTTCCAAGAACTACGAGATTTTCTTGGTTTTGCTATACTAAAGACACACACTTAATTGGCATTAGTTTGTGATTTTCCTTTTTTAAAATTTGTATATATCAATATACTGTATCTCTGTCAAGTCTCATTTCTAAACTGACCTTGCTGACTAAAAATGTGGTGTTAATATTGAAATACCTACTTCTAAAATCAAAACACGTCAAAAAAATATTTCAGAGAGCCCATGGTTCCCCCACTCTCTCTCCATTTCGCACATATAGACATGTGTTGCCTCTTTTGAATCAAGATCTGTCGGAGATCTTTTGAGAAAAGTACATACAAATTAAATTTTAATCATTAAAAATCCTGAAGATGGACGTATTATACCCTGAAGGTTTTAAATTTGCAATTTAGGAATTCGAGATTTTGAGAAGCAGATTTGACCTTCGCCAAATCCTGCTGTACAAGGACAGACCCGAACAATAAAACAACACAGGAATATGACAATTCCATTCATGGGTTCTCAAGTGTACATCACTTGCTTAAATACATTAGGAGCTCCCCCACCTCTCATTTTTACAACTTTTAAGCTAAGGGAAATAAAAATGACGGCTGTATTTGAACACAACTACTAGTTGAAAGCAACATAAATATAATCGAACGTGTTCAATTCACAATACAATGCTGGTGCAAAGCAAGATTCAGTATCGCAAATACCGGTAAATCTGGTGCAGAGGAGCAAATATAACAATCTCAGCGATAATTTTCAATATGGTGAAAGGCACATAAAACAACACATAAGGTTAATATCGTACTATCTATACAGGGACGTAAAAGAAGGGGGGAGGGCTCAAAAACCACTCGCAAGCTGTAGCAGTTTGACATATTTAAGGATACTTACGGGGTCAAATTCATCAATATTATTCTTGTTTATAACAAATTTATTTTTTCCTATATTATATATATTTTTATTTCCTATATTTATATATATATATATATATTTCCTACTTGAATTTATATTTATTATTTCCTTATTTACATATTTATATTACATTTATTATTTATTTCCTATTTTCATAAGTATCTTTATTTGTTTTAATAGTATTTATTGACTTTTTGCAAGAAGAAAAAGAAAAATCTCGAATTGTACTAAGAACTTATTATACCACATAAAAACATATCCTTTGTGAAAAAAACTTTTTTCTTTATTAGCATTATTGTAACAATAAGGGGACTAAAACTTATATAATAGCTTTAAGTAATTCTAAAAACTGACGATTCTAGGGTCATGAGGATGACCCTAGTTCCTCGCAAGCTGTAAAGCAGCACCTAAGGTTAATATCGTACTATCTATACACGGACCTACAAAAGGGGGAGGGGAGGGCTCAAAAACCCCTCGCATAAAACATATAATACAACACATAATCTTAATATCTTACTATCTATACACGGTCATAAAAGAGGGGGGAGGGCTCAAAAAACCCTCGCAAGCTGTAGTAACTTGACATATTAAATGATACTTACGGGGTCGAATTTATCAATGTAACCTATTCTTATAAGTATCTTTATCTGTTTTAATAGCATTTATTGACTTTTTGCAAGGAGAAAAAGAAAAATCTCGAATTTTACTAAGAAATTAATATACCACATAAAAACATATCCTTTATATATGATAAACATATACATATATGATTCTAGGATCATAATAATTCCTTAGCTTCGTTAGCTTGTTGAAGACATAAGCAAAATGTCCAAGTCAAATTCAAACAAACAAAAATAAAGGAATAAGAAATTAGTTACAATTATTTAATGCCATTTTCCAATTGTATGATGTTTCATTATAAAAATAATAATTATCATTGCAGTTACTGCATTTTAACAACCCTGTCTTAGAAACATTACTTAGAACCAATTTTTAACTAACCTTGTGGTCTGAGGTTCCTCCAATAGCAACATCTGGGTGTTCACCATTTATAGAAGCGCTTGATGGCTCAAAGTCTACAGATACAGATGCCACTTGCTTGCCACCCTTCACAGCTACCACCTGAACACCAAAAAATAAATAGCCAACTATCTTAATAGGAGCTATGAACGCACTAAACCTTCATGTATCTTTGAAGAATAAAGCTTAAGGCCTGTCACCTAGTCGAACAAACCATCATTCTGATCATATTGTTGGAGTCAAAGTCGGTCATTATTTACTGCTATGATATATTTTTTTCTTACGTTTCATTTTGGCTAAAACGTTTTTACGATCATTTTTAAGATTTTCGAGGGTCCTCTCTGGAAAACATGTTGTAAGAAAACTTTCTTAGAAAGCGAAAGATTAACGAGAGGGATATAACACTGTTTTTATTAACGAGAATAAAAAAAATTAAAGTGTGGGGGAATCATGAAATTAAATATAATTCGTGTCTAGTAGGAGCTGTGAATACACCGAGCATTCGCGTCTTTGACTCACGGAGCTGACTCTTGAGACAGTCATTCCAATCAGTACCATGGGTCGGAGTAATTCCTATTTTACAGCTTAAAATATTCAACGTTCCCTTAAGATTGAGGAACTGGATTCAACATTAAAAAAAAAAAAAAATTATTTCCAAAATAATTTAATTATTAATTAAATAATTATTTCCAAACATTTATACCCAAATCTTCGAAGTTGTCACATCACCTCGACATTAATCCGGCTAAATAATTTACTCAACAGTGTCAACCCTATGGAATCTCCAGACTCGAAATAGTATACTTTCGCCTGTGCAGCACTAGATTTACCATTTTAATCTATAATTTGATTACTTGACACTTCCTTTTATTCTACCGTGTTAACCTTGAAATAACACTTGCTATTTTGATCTTTTGTTGTACATATTGGGTTTCGCATATGTATTTCAACGTATTTTGAAGGGGTGGATTGGTTTGACAAAATTTTAAAAAGTATAAATTTTGATATTTTTAAAGGTTGGTTAAATTTTGTCTGTGTAAGCATGGCATATAGTGAACATATTCTGATGAAAAGGAGTAGATTGAGGTTAGTAAAGTATTTGTTATTATTATGGGTTTGATTATCATGATATTATGTGTGTCACTGTTATTGTTATATGTGTTATAATTGCTTTTTTTTATTATGTAAGTGTGGTTTTTTTGTTTCTTTTGCCATGGCCCGAAGAGACTTTTGTTGCAATACATACCTATTTATTGTATACTATATACAATACTATATATATATATATATATATATATATATATATATATATATATATATATATATATATATATATATATACTAGCTGTTGGGGTGGCGCTTCGCGCCACCCCAACACCTAGTTGGTGGGGGCGCTTCGCGCCCCCCCCCCCAAGCCCCCCCGCGCGCGTAAGTCGTTACGCGCCATATTAGTTACGCGCCATTGTAGTTGTGTCCCTATGTCCCACCTGTGAATATAGATAGATATATATATATATATGTTTTTAACTACGTAAAACTTGCGAATATACAACATTCTTTGCTGTCCCATTGTCTGTGCATATAAATAGATTGTCAGGTTTACCGACTCTTGAACATGCAACATATAATGGTCCATGGGAAAACAATCCGTATTCAGATCTATACCTCATGATTCTAATGATTGCCCTTGAGCTTTGTTGATGGTGATTGCTAATCGACCATTCCCTGTCCCGGTGTCCCGGTCGTCATTTATATCCCCCTGTGCCCCCCGGCGTCCCCGTTGTAGTTGTGTCCCTGTGTCCCGGTCGTCATTTATATTCCCTGTGTCCCGGTCGTCATTTGTATCCCGGTGTCCCGGTCTGTATATACATTCGTTTTTTAGTTTTGTTTTTCGCCTTTATTTTTTTCCTTTTTTCTTTTTTTTTCTTTTTTAGTTTATTTAGATTTTTAGATTTTTTAGTTTTTTTTATTAGTTTTTAGTTTTTTTTTCTTTTTAGTTTTTTTGGAGTTTTTACCTTCTTTTTAGTTTTTTTAGTTTTTTTTTTACTTATGTCCTGGTCGTCATTTATACTCCCTGTGTCCCGGTGCTTTGTTGATTGCTAATCGAACATTCCTTTTGTCCCGGTCGCTTTTTCTTTGAGTGTCGTCATTTATTTTTTTCTTTTTTAGTTCTTTTAGTTTTTACCTTTTTTAGTTTTTTTTAGTTTTTTAGATGAAAATTTTTTTTAGTTTTTCTTTTTAGTTTTTTATTGGTTTTTACCTTTTTTTTTAGCTTTTTTAGTTTTTTTTCGTTTTTTCTTTTTACTTTTTTTTTAGTTTTTATCTTTTTTATTTTTTTTATTTTTATTCTTAATTTTATTAGTTTTCTTTTTCTCTTCTATTTTTCAGTTTTTTCCTTTTTTTAGTTTTTTACCTTTTTTTTAGCTTTTTTAGTTTTTTTAGTTTTTTAGCTTTTTTATTTTTTTATTAGTTTTTATTTTTTTTTTGTAGACGTCAGCCGAAACATGACGTCACCTGAACCACAGATCCACAGATCCACACACAGACAACTTATTTTTATATATATAGATATATATATATATACACATATATATATATATATATATATATATATATATATATATATATATATATATATATATATATATATATATATATATATATATATATATATATATATACATATATGTATATATATATATATATATATATATATATATATATATATATATATATATCTATATATATAAAAATAAGTTGTCTGTCTGTCTGTGGATGGATGGATCAGGTGACGTCACCTGAAAAAACTGGATCAGGTGACGTCAAAACTGAAAAAACTAAAAAAAGGCAAACACTACAAAAAAAACTAAAAACTAATAAAAAAAATAAAAAAGCTAAAAAACTAAAAAAAGGCAAAAACTACAAAAAAAACTAAAAACTAATAAAAAAGCTAAAAAACTAAAAAAACTAAAAAAAGGCAAAAACTACAAAAAAAACTAAAAACTAATAAAAAAATAAAAAAGCTAAAAAACTAAAAAAACTAAAAAACTAAAAAAAGGTAAAAAACTAAAAAAACTAAAAACTAAAAAAAACTAAAAAAAAGGAAAAAACTGAAAAATAAGCTAAAATAAAGGTAAAAACCAATAAAAAACTAAAAAAAAAACTGAAAAAACTAAAAAAAGGCAAAAACTACAAAAAAAACTAAAAACTAATAAAAAAAGTAAAAAAGCTAAAAAACTAAAAAAACTAAAAAAACTAAAAAAAGGTAAAAAACTAAAAAAAATAAAAAATAAAAAAAAAAACTAAAAAAAAGGAAAAAACTGAAAAATAAGCTAAAATAAAGGTAAAAACCAATAAAAAACTAAAAAGAAAAAAAGGAAAAAACTAAAAAAAATTTTCATCTAAAAAACTAAAAAAAACTAAAAAAGGTAAAAACTAAAAGAACTAAAAAAGAAAAAAATAAATGACGAAACTCAAAGAGAAAGCGACCAGGACAAAAGGAATGTTCGATTAGCAATCAACAAAGCACCGGGACACAGGGAGTATAAATGACGACCAGGACATAAGTAAAAAAAAAAAACTATCTATATATATAAAAATAAGTTGTCTGTGGATCTGTGGATCGTGGATCAGGTGACGTCACCTGAAAAAACTGGATCAGGTGACGTCAAAACTGAAAAAACTAAAAAAAGGCAAAAACTACAAAAAAAACTAAAAACTAATAAAAAAAATAAAAAAGCTAAAAAACTAAAAAAACTAAAAAAAGGCAAAAACTACAAAAAAAACTAAAAACTAATAAAAAAGCTAAAAAACTAAAAAACTAAAAAAAAGGCAAAAACTACAAAAAAACTAAAAACTAATAAAAAAAATAAAAAAGCTAAAAAACTTAAAAAAACTAAAAAAACTAAAAAAAGGTAAAAAACTAAAAAAACTAAAAACTAAAAAAAACTAAAAAAAAGGAAAAAACTGAAAAATAAGCTAAAATAAAGGTAAAAACCAATAAAAAACTAAAAAAAAACTGAAAAAACTAAAAAAAGGCAAAAACTACAAAAAAACTAAAAACTAATAAAAAAAGTAAAAAAGCTAAAAAACTAAAAAAACTAAAAAAAACTAAAAAAGGTAAAAAACTAAAAAAAATAAAAAATAAAAAAAAAATAAAAAAAAGGAAAAAACTGAAAAATAAGCTAACATAAAGGTAAAAACCAATAAAAAACTAAAAAGAAAAAAAGGAAAAAACTAAAAAAAATTTTCATCTAAAAAACTAAAAAAAACTAAAAAAGGTAAAAACTAAAAGAACTAAAAAAGAAAAAAATAAATGACGACACTCAAAGAGAAAGCGACCAGGACAAAAGGAATGTTCGATTAGCAATCAACAAAGCACCGGGACACAGGGAGTATAAATGACGACCAGGACATAAGTAAAAAAAAAAATTAACAAAACTAAAAAGAAGGTAAAAACTACAAAAAAACTAAAAAGAAAAAAAAACTAAAAACTAATAAAAAAAATAAAAAATCTAAAAATCTAAATAAACTAAAAAAGAAAAAAAAAAGGAAAAAAATAAAGGAGAAAAACAAAACTAAAAAACGAATGTATATACAGACCGGTACACCGGGATACAAATGACGACCGGGACACAGGGAATATAAATGACGACCGGGACACAGGGACACAACTACAACGGGGACACCGGGGGAAACAGGGGGATATAAATGACGACCGGGACAAAAAAACTAAAAAGAAAAAAAACTAAAAACTAATAAAAAAACTAAAAAATCTAAAAATCTAAATAAGCTAAAAAAGAAAAAAAAAGGAAAAAAATAAAGGAGAAAAACAAAACGTAAAAACGAATGTATATACAGACCGGGACACCGGGATACAAATGACGACCGGGACACAGGGAATATAAATGACGACCGGGACACAGGGACACAACTACAACGGGGACACCGGGGGAAACAGGGGGATGTAAATGACGACCGGGACACTGGGACAGGGAATGGTCGATTAGCAATCACCATCAACAAAGCTCAAGGGCAATCATTAGGATCATGAGGTATAGATCTGAATACAGATTGTTTTCCCATGGACCATTATATGTTGCATGTTCAAGAGTCGGTAAACCTGACAATCTATTTATATGCAAAGACTATGGGACAGCAAAGAATGTTGTATATTCGCAAGTTTTACGTAGTTAAAACCATATATATATATATATATATATATATATATATATATATATATATATATATATATATATATATATATATATATATATATATATATATATATATATATATATATATATATATATATATATATATCTATCTATATTCACAGGTGGGACATAGGGACACAACTACAATGGCGCGTAACTATTATGGCGCGTAACGACTTACGCGCGCGAGGGGGCTTGGGGGGCGCGAAGCGCCCCCACCAACTAGGTGTTGGGGTGGCGCGAAGCGCCACCCCAACAGCTAGTATATATATATATATATATATATATATATATATATACAATATAATATATTAGGTATAATACTATACGTATCTTGAAATGCTTGTGATAACTTTAAGCCATTGAAGCGAATTGACATATTCTAAACTTCTTTGATATAATAGATTAGACACATAAAAAGTCATATCGTCAAATATTGAGGCTAGTAAAACAATACTGGAAAACCACATCCCAAGTCTTTCCTACACATCCTTTTTTAATGTACTTTTTCTAGATATATTTCATACACATCCTTTAATTGCTATTTTTTTCCAGGGACATACATCGATTTTACGGTAAAATACAAATAAAAAACTTTCAAAAATGAATCCCAATGCAGAGCAGGGAAATAAGACCCGACAACCCATTAAACATGGAATGTACAACGCCACTTCTGGCATTGACAATCTTTATCCGAAATACATACAGGCAAAATGTATTTTTCAAAATTTAGAGGGGGGAGGGATAATTTTAATTTGTTGACTTTCTTCAATTATAATACAGAAAAAACATTATTTTTCAATGAAAATGGAAGAAACGGTATTTACCGAAAACTTCGGTCTGTACTTCATTATTGCACAAAAGATTAGTAAAACAAGCATTATGGATTGAGTGGAGTTAATAACCATTGGTAATTAACCATTAAAAATTTTAGAATAGACTAGAGTGAAAATAAAAATTGTATCCTGCACAACATTCTGTAAAATGCACATATTGTAAAAAAAACAAAACTGAACAAATATGACCTAATGACCAAGCTAATAATGTCATCTTAGATAGTAATCTACTTTATTTTAGATTTGTGCCAGGGATATAAAAATGAACAATATCCTGCTAGACTTTTACCAGATAACTTCGAAGACCACACTGCCTTTCCATGACGAAAGTAAAACAGTTCAAAATAGGAATGATACCTTTTTATTGACAGTGAATAGATATAAAATTATTTAACTGAATATTTCGAACACATATACAGTGTTCATCATCAGCAGTAAAGCAGAGTTTTACTGCTGATGATGAACACTGTATAATGGAGGAAGAAAATTTCTATGAAGGGGCGCAGGATTTTCTAGCATTATTTGAAAAAACAATGAAAAAATAAATATGAAAAGTTTTTTGTACTGAAAGTAAGGAGCAGCATTAAAACTTGAAACGAACAAAAATTATTACGCATATGAGGGGTTTACCTCCTCGTTATACCTCACTCTTTACGCTAAATTATTTTTAGTAATTTCAACTATTTATTCTACGGCCTTTATGATTCAGAGGTCATTCTTAAGGAATTGGGACAAAATCTAAGCTTTAGTGTAAAGAGCGACGAAGGTTGAACCCCCTCATATACGCAATAAAAACATACGAATATAGAAGTTCGTTACGTAAGTTAATTCGTAAGTTACGTATATTTTTTACCAATGAAAACGTTTGTAAAAAATTGAAAGTTCTAGTTGCTTTTTTAAGTAATCAAAAACTTGGAGGGCAACTAGGCCTCCTCCCTCGCTCCTTTTTTCTCAAAATCGTCCGATTAATTGCAATTAATTAATATGCAAATTTCGTTTTCATCATTTATGTGCGGAGAGTCAAGATCAAAACATGCATTAATTCAAAAACGTCCAGAAATTAAATGAAAAAAACAAGTTTTTTTAAATGAAAGTAAGGAGCAACATTAAAACTTAAAATGAACAGAAATTACTCCGTATATGAAAGGGGCTTTTCCTCCTCAACGCCCCGCTCTTTACGCTAAAATTTCTTACTGTTTTAAAAATAGAGTTAAGAGAAAGAGTCAAACTTTAGCGTAAAGAGCGAGGCGTTGAGGAGGAAAAGCCCCTTTCATATACGGAGTAATTTCTGTTCGTTTTAAGTTTTAACGTGGCTCCTTAATTTCATTTAAAAGAAACTTGTTTTTTTTATTTAATCATGTAAAACATCAACTAAAGAACCACAACCCCCAATAAGAGCTCATGACCCATGAATTTTCTATTTCATACAAGATTAAAGCCAGCCAAGACAAAAGAAATAAACCAACCTGATTGACACAAGCAATGACAATTCTGTCCCCATAAGCAGAAACTCCACGAGGCTGAGATTGAAGTTTCAGATGAGTTTGAGTGTATTCTCTTGAACCAACATTAATTTCTCTAAGGGAGTCATCTATCCCAATGGTGTAAAGAGAGCGACCATCAACGAGCACCATACCGTTCACTTGGTTCCCATGCCCAGCACCATTTATACGCTCATTTTCACCTAAAATTCAAAATTACTACTAACTGTAGGCAATACAGGTAACCCAAGACCAGAACATACCGACATGCCAAAGCATTGGGGCACATATCTTTCATTTTCATAACTTTACAGGAAAGGCCGTATCCAAGGAGGGGGTCAGGGGGTTTGAACCTAAAATTTCTGTCCGACTCTTAAAAACGTAACAAAATGCATATAAACAAATATTGATGCGTATTTCAATATTTTTTGGCCACTAGATCATAGCTAAATTTTGATTGTTATGAATCAGGTTGTAGATGAAATGAATAGGAAGAGTAAATAGAAATAAGAGAACCAAATATTTTAGACAATTTCAGGTTTTTTTTTTCAAAGCATCAGATAAGGGATTGGACTTTCATATAATACTGGCAAACATATTTTCATGTTAAAAGCTTGAACAGTGCACAGATTTTCTAATAATTTGTCATAATTCTTGGCTACTGTCATTGGCTAATTTGTCACAATTCTTGGCTACTATCATTCTAGATAATTACGAGTTGTATGGATAGGTATCTTATTAAAAGAGAAGAGAATTATAGAGACGACAATAGATAAAGCAACTGTCAACGTTCGGCTTGAACAGTGCACAGATTTTCTAATAATTTGTCACAATTCTTGGCAACTGTCATTCTTGGCTACTGTCATTGGCTAATTTGTCACAATTCTTGGCTACTGTCATTCTAGATAATTACGAGTTGTATGGATAGGTATCTTATTAAAAGAGAAGAGAATTATAGAGACGACAATAGATAAAGCAACTGTCAACGTTCGGCTTGAACAGTGCACAGATTTTCTAATAATTTGTCATAATTCTTGGCTACTGTCATTGGCTAATTTGTCACAATTCTTGGCTACTGTCATTCTAGATAATTACGAGTTGTATGGATATGTAGCTTATTAAAAGAGAAGAGAATTATAGAGACGACAATAGATAAAGCAACTGTCAACGTTCGGCTTGAACAGTGCACAGATTTTCTAATAATTTGTCACAATTCTTGGCTACTGTCATTCTTGGCTACTGTCATTGGCTAATTTTTCACAATTCTTGGCTACTGTCATTCTAGATAATTACGAGTTGTATGGATAGGTAGCTTATTAAAAGAGAAGAGAATTATAGAGACGACAATAGATAAAGCAACTGTCAACGTTCGGCTTGAACAGTGCACAGATTTTCTAATAATTTGTCACAATTCTTGGCTACTGTCATTCTTGGCTACTGTCGTTGGCTAATTTGTCACAATTCTTGGCTACTGTCATTCTAGATAATTACGAGTTGTATGGATAGGTAGCTTATTAAAAGAGAAGAGAATTATAGAGACGACAATAGATAAAGCAACTGTCAACGTTCGGTACTTTCAACCGTACCGTGTTACCGTACTGTCAACGTTAATTAAACAACACACACGCTTAGGTTAGATGTCAGAAAACCGGTTTCATAGCCACAAAGACAAGTGACGGGTTATAGAATACATTGCACTTGTATAATTCGAGCTACATATTTGCACATTAGGGGGGGGGGGGTTAAGTTAGGTTAGGGGTGCTGTCCAAATACTTTACACACCCCCTAATATGCAAATATACAGCCCAAATTATATTATTATATAAACTAAAGACTATATGAAGGTTATATTTCATTAGGATTAACATAACTTCAATTCTTGGGTATGTTTCGCTTAATTAACAAGTACCCTGTGTTTTTATGCTTTGCATCAAAATTAAGGTGGTGGCAATCCTTAAAAACGCTAAGGTTAAGTGTCTTGCGGTGCTGGCCATACTTGAAAATTAATTATACCCCATTACGGAAAGAGACACTCGGAGAAAGGGAAACTTTCCAGCCTCATCTAAAAATTGAATAAAAGCCTTCTACTTCCTCAAAATAGCTCATTTGATTAATCCATTTGCACAATACAAATCATCTTTATCAGGAAAAACATATCTAAATTTATAGCCTAATTAAGCCTAACCCGAACCACTTAACTTTAGGATCTAACCCTGATGCTTACCAGTTTTTCTTTTAGCATTAATGAGACATTAGCCATATTTGATCAAAGAACGTTGTTATATGAGTATTCACGTTCTCTTAGTCATAGTTGGTGGAAGCACCTTGTTTAAAAAAGCATTACCATAATGCTATAATTATTAATTATATTTTTTACATAGCGGAAGCAAAGTTCTCTTTGAATAATGTCTAGGTAAACACTATGGAAGTGCGTGCTTGAAAGGTTTCCGAAATTGTGTAGTTTAGACAAATGTAAATAATTTCTTAGGTTCCATACTATTTTCAAACTTAAACAAATGAAAAAAAAAATAGAAAAAAGGGTGCAACATTTAAAACAAGACAGTGGACTAAAACAAAAAAAACGAACTCTAAATAATGAAAAATCCAAAAAACGAGTCACAGAGCAAAACGTTCTTTGTGATGCATTTTTTTTTTATT
Organism: Artemia franciscana; assembly: GCF_032884065.1. NCBI lineage: Eukaryota > Metazoa > Arthropoda > Branchiopoda > Anostraca > Artemiidae > Artemia > Artemia franciscana. The sequence continues at coordinate 6,894,177 of NC_088870.1, read as the reverse complement.
TTTATTTAAATACGAGTCTTGTTATCGTCTTTCTCTTTTAATATTTGTGTTGTTATTTTTCTGTTTTTTCATGTTTTGTTTATGCTAGTTTATTTACTTATTTTTTTTTACCGTTGATAAAGGCTTTGCAAAGCCAAAATATTCAGATTTTTTCTAATTTAAAGTTTGCTTCTTTTGTCCACAGCCTTGCTAAAATGTTACAGCAGAAATTATAAAAATTTTATAATTTAAAGTTTGCTTTTTTTGTCCACAGCCTTGTTAAAATGTTACAGCAAAAATTATAAATTTTTTATAATTTAAAGTTTGCTTTTTTTTGTCCACAGCCTTGTTAAAATGTTACATTTAAAATGTTAAAATGTTTTCATTTGTTTAAATTCGTAGACAAACCCTACTAATAAAACTCTTATGGCATACTAAAAGTGAGGCCTTCTAAATTATCTTAAGTCTAAAAGCAAAGTGGGACATTAACATATCAATTTCTTTGCAAAAAAAGCCGAAATTAACATGCCACTTTGAAGATCTTCGAGAACAATAGGCAAAACTCGGTAAAGGTATAGTGCAGGGCAGAAATCAGATGGGATATAACCAAATATACCATTATATTCTCCGTTCAATGCTCTTTCAACATAAAAAATAGCTGATGTCTCCGTTTCGTACCAGCCCACTCCCCGTAAACAGGACCACATACAGCCCTAGACTACCAAAAAAAGTTTGCTGGTTTTGATGGGTTTGCTATTATATTTTGCGCTTATTTATCATCAAAAGTTAGTTAAACAAAGCCAAATTAAGGCAACTTGGAAAAAGAAACGAACATTAAATGTATAATCTAGTGGTACATATTTTTTCCTATCTGACCAAAAACTATACCTTTACCGCTTCTTCAAAAGCTGATCAGGTGACGTCAAAATTCTAGGATTTTCCTAGATACAAATTTTAGGTTAATGAAAGGATTTTTATAGGTGTCGAGAATTTTGAGTGCGAGAATAAGTTTGAAAACTTCAAACTTTGAAGTTTTTAAATAATGCTAATAATACAGAAGTAGACCTAAATAGCCAATTTGGCCTGTTTGAAACATCTCACCAGCCGCACCTTATAGAATTTAAATTGAGAAGAATACTTATTAGAAACAATGCTAGTAATACAGAAGTAGACCTAAATAGCCAATTTGGCCTGTTTAAAGTAGTCTTCTTAATTTAAATTCTCTAGGGTGTTTTCTATAAGGTGTGGCTTGTGAGATATTTCAAACCGGCCAAATTGGCTATTTAGGTCTACTTTTGTATTACAAAACACGCCTCATACATACCCATGGCTTTGAATTCGAATTCATTGGTCAATAATGATCTCTTCAGTATATTTGGTTTGAAGAATTATTTTTAAAAATAATAATTCGTTGTCCAAATTTTATGCATATTAATTTTTATGCATATTAATTATATATTAGCATTGTTAATGGGACTAAGTCACTAAGACCAGGAATAAATGAAGATGAAGACATGATGTTAGGTAATGAGAAAATCAGTACAAGTGGATAGCTTTACTTACCTGGGTAGCTTTATTAGTAAACATGGCGGATGCAATAAAATGCAAACAGAGGAAGAGCCAAAGTGAATGGTGTTGCAGTTGAAGAAAGTTTGAAAAAGCAGGAAGATATAACCCTCGAACTAATATAAGAATGTTGGAAGCCACAATAATAGCCCTGAGCAAGCATGGCTCTAAAAACTTGGGTGCTTCGAAAGGTTGAGAAAGATATGCTAGATATGTTAAAGATGAGCTGTCTTAGAATAGTTTTAGTTCCTCGTGTGACTGACCGTACATCAAAAAATAATAAGCAGTAGGATAAATGCTATTTGATCCCAACTCTCCAGGGCTGAAAAAATTGAAATGACTAGGGCATATTTTAGGGATGAAAGATTACTAAAAATTATGTTTTTCAGCCATCCATCCGGGGCCAAAGCTTTGAAGGGATGAGAGTGGGGGAGGAGTGTACGCTGTGATCTCAAGCTGTGGTGATCTCAAGTGACTAGGCACTGCAGCGAGTTTTTAATAGTAGCAGTAGCAATCACGGTACATCAAAATATGGGGATTCTGAACAAAGCCCATCAATGCCTGTATCGATTGATTATTGCTGCTGAGGGCACTTGGGCAACTTCGTCTGAACCAGGCAAATGAAGATGTAACTTGATTACTACTACTACAACTAACAACTCACTGCAGCACCAAGCCGTTTGGGGCCAAAGCAGCTACGCACGCTTCTCCTCCATTCTAATCTATTCACAGCCTCCCCCTTTACATCATCTCAGGAAGTTTTCAACTTCCCTTAAATCTTTTCTTATGAACTCCTCCTATCCCATTCGGGGACCACCTGCTTTTCGTTTGGCCAATGGTGGTTGGCTGACAAGGACGATCTTTGGTAATCTGTCATCCCCAGAACGTGTTCCCATCTCAATCTTTCTCTCATTATATCTCTCAAAACGGTTACTGTAAACAGCGCTGCAGGGTGACCTTGAGGAGTGGCGGCACCTCGATGAAATTACAACCTAGTAAATGACAAATCATTTTGTACTGGATTCTGGTTGATGACAAACGGGCGAAGGATAAGCTAGCCTTTCAAACAGTTCGTGGTAACGAACTGTAGTAAGGAGCGACCCGGCTCAATAGTAACCAAAACTCTAAAAAATGAATTTTTTAATGAAAAGAGAAATTCGCATTTTAATGCTGATTTTAAATATATAAGTTTCATCAAGCTTAGTCTTACCCATCAAAAGTTAAGAGCCTGAGAAAATTTGCCTTATTTTAGAAAATAGGGGGAAACACCCCCTAAAAGTTATAGAATCTTAACGAAAATCACACCATCAGATTCAGCGTATCAGTGACCCCTATTGTAGAAGTTTCAAGCTCCTATCTACAAAAATGTGGAATTTTGTATTTTTTGCCAGAAGGCAGATCACGGATGCGTATTTATTTGTTTGTTTTTGTTTTTTTTTCCCAGGGGTGATCGTATTGACCCAGTAGCCCTAGAATGTTGCGAGAGGGCTCATTCTAACGGAAATAAAAAGTTCTAGTGCCCTTTTTAAGTGATCAAGAAAATTGGAGGGCACCTAGGCCCCCTCCCACGCTAATTATTTTCCCAAAGTCAACGGATCAAAATTCTGAGATAGCCATTTTATTCAGCGTAGTTGAAAAACCTTATAACTATGTCTTTGGGGACGACTTACTGCCCCACAGTCCCCGTGGGAGGGGCTACAAGTTACTAACTTTGACTAGTGCTTACATATAGTAATGGTTACTGGGAAGTGTACAGACGTTTTCAGGGGGATATTTTGGTTGGGTGGAGGGGTTGACAAGAGGGGGATATGTTGGGGGAACTTTCCATCGAGGTATTTGTCATGGGGGAAGAAAATTTCCATGAAGGGAGCGCAGGATTTTCTAGCATTATTTAAAAAAAAAACAATGAAAAAATAAATGTGAAAAGTTTTTTCAACTGGAAGTAAGGAGCAGCATTAAAATTTAAAACGAACAGAAATTATTACGCATATGAGGGGCTCACCTCCTCCCAATATCTCGCTCTTTACGCTAAAGCATTTTTAGGTATTTCAACTATTTATTCTACGGCTTTTGTGATTCAGGGGTCATTCTTAATGAATTGGGACAAAATTTAAGATTTAGTGTAAAGAGCAAGGTACTGACGAGGGGGTGAACCTCTCATATATGTAATAAAAACATGAGATTACAGAAGTTCGTTACGTAAGCTAATTTATAAGTTACGTTTATCTTTTACTAATAAAAACATTCGTAAAAAATTCAAAGTTCTAGTTGCCTTTTTAAGTAACCAAAAAATTGCAGAGCAACTAGGCTTCCTCCTCCGTTCCTTTTTTTCTCAAAATCATTCGATCAAAACTATGAGAAAACCATTTAGCCAAAAAAAATAAACTTGCAACTTTCGTGTTAATTATCCCTCTGAGGAGAGCCAAAATCATAACATGCATTGATTCAAAAACGTTCAGAAATTAAATAAAAAAAACATTTTTTTTTAGCTGAAAGTAAGGAGCGACATTAAAACGAACAGAAATTACTTCGTATATGAAAGGGGCTGCTTCCTCATCAACGCCCCGCTCTTTACGCTAAAGTTTTTTACTGTTTTAAAAAGCAGAGTTGAGAGAAAGAGTTAAACTTTAGCGTAAAGAGTGGGGCGTTGATGAGGAAGCAGCCCCTTTCGTATACGAAGTAATTTCTGTTCGTTTTAAGTTTTAATGTCGCTCCTTACTTTCAGCTAAAAAAAATCTTGTTTTTTATTTAATTCATAGAAAAGACCACATTTCCTTATGAAATATTATAAGTTTTAAAAAATATGAAAGCCTAAAGAAGGAAAATTCATTTGGGCAAACGATGAATTCTGTACCTTAAGTAATATTGGATGAACTTACACCTCTATATTAATTTCTATTTAGCATTGAAAACGTTCAGAATTACTAAATCAAACCCTTGAATTTAAATAAGTCAGTATAAAAAGATGTCAAAATAGGCATACATGTAGAAATAATTACTAGCACTGAAGCCTGGTTCTCAACTCAGTACCAAGGATTTGCTGGACTCTCTGCCACTGTTTTTAATCTTCCGTTTGCGGAATTATGATTTACGTTTTGCCAGTATCAGCAGGGGCCGAAATTTAAAAAAAAGAAACGTGGGTAAACAATCAGCAAAAAAGGCTAAAAAATATAGCATCAAACATATTTACTTTGAAGCTTTAGTTGTCAATGGGAGTCAACAGATTAATATAGTTTGAAGTTTTGCGGGCGTATAGCGTTGTAAAATCTACTAATGAAGTTTCGATTATTTATTGTCAAGGTTCGACGTAGCAACACTGGCGAAACGTAATACTGCCGTAACACTTCTTAATTTTAAACAACCAAAAGAAAAATCATGGAAAATAGTGGTAATTAGGCATGAATAGACCTAAGATATGTCCAGAGGGGACATGTTTTTAATTTTATATTCTTCGCACTTTAATTGAGCCCATATTCTGCTGCATATGGCAAATTTATTATTTCATTGATTTCATTTGGAGATCCACTGGATTCAATTATTCCCAATGATTTCATTTAAGCACTTTCACTAATCTGGAATTCACTCTATTCCAAGTTATGTAGGGTTAAGAAAACCATAAATTGATAGAAAATATTAAATATATATCTAACTATATGTCAAATGACATGAAACAATGAACTATTACAGGAAATGGGATTTCAATCCCAACTTTCTATGGGCATAATAAAAAAGAAGTTTGAATAGTTTTTCCATGTTTTAAGGATGATACTACTGCTACTACTAACAACTCACAGCAGCACCAAGCCGCCTAAGGCCAACACAGCTACGTATATTCCTCCTCCATCCCAATCTATTCAAGCCTTCCTCTTTTCACCCTCTCAAAAGGTTCTCATTTTCCTTAAATCTATCCTTACTGCCCCCTCTCCTCCAATTTGGGGACGACCCGTTTTTCGTTTGGCGGTATATGGTTAGAAAATAAAACGTTCAAAATAGGGATGAAACCTTTTTATTGACAGTGAACAGAATATAAAATTTAACTGGATATTTCGAACACATATACAGTATACACATATACATATACAGAGTTTTACTGCTGATGATTAACACTGTATATGTGTTCGGAATATCCAGTTAAATTTTACATCTGTTCACTGTCAATAAAAAGGTTTCATCCCTATTTTGAACTGATTTAGTTTCGTCATGGAAAGGCAGTGTTGTCTTCGAAGTTATCTATATGGTTAGCCAAAAAGAACGATCTTTGGCAATCTGTCATCCTTCATCCATAGAACAAATTCTAGCCATATCAACCTTTCTTTCATTATGGCCCCAAAAAGCGGAATTGAACCACATTTTTCCTAGGACTTACTGTTTGAGATACGGCCGGTAAGTCGGGTACCCAAAACAATCCACAGAAGATCGGTGAGAGTTCACCGTAAATTCGTATGATTCATAAAAGTTCACCGTATGTAAACAGCGTGACCGTATGCGAACGAGATCGAGCCAAATAAAAAGCAGAACGTCCTCGAAAAGGACGAAAAGAGGTCTTAAGAAAAGATTTAAAAGTCGTGGAAATTTCAAAGAGGGGAGTAGAGTGAACCTCCGGATTGAATGATATTGACGAAGAAGATCCGCCACTGCTTCAGCCTCAGGCAGGTTGGTGTTTCAATGAGCCTGCCCTTTGCGAAACTAGATATTTCGATATTAGACTTCATCATACCTTAAAAAGGCATTCAAAATCAGTTTTTATTACTTTTAAGTCAAAACAGTGCAAATAGAGAGGATTATTTTTTCTCATGTGCTTTAGTTGCTACTAATTTTAAGCAATTTTAAACAAAACAAGAGGAATAGATTCAACTGCTTCTGAGAAAGTGTAATTAGAACTGCTTTAGTTCCAAGAATGCCAGCAAAGCCGCATTGAAGAAATATTTGTATCGAAAGCTACGCAAGTTATTTCCAAAGGAAAGCGCAAAATTTCTATTTGTAATATAGAACGGAAACGGACATAGAAATCACTCCACTAATTGCAAAAGTAGCAAATATTTGCAAGTAAAGCAAACAATAAAACTTGCTGACCACTTGGAAGGAGATGGGAAGTCAGCCGGGTCAGAGCAAAACCGGAAGAGGCGGTCCATGAACGAAACCATATGCGAAGCGGAAGCCTCCGCTTAATCAGCAAACGGGCATCTTACGTCGTCTATCAAGGTTAAGAAATTCTTTCTAATCTTCAGAATCAGCAAAATAAATTAGAAAATTATGTTTTACTTTTTTTTACCAAAAAAATAAAAATTTGGACCTGATGTTGATAGTACTAAAAAAAAAGATGAAGCTTCACCGTAATCGAGTATGACAAGAATTGCCAAGTTAAAATTTTGCACGCCTGCAGTGAGTAACAGTAAAACTAAACAAATATATAAAAAAAATACACCATGTTAATAGAGAGGAGTATGTCCCAAAATACAAAAAATTAGATAGTCATCAGAGGACGAGCCATCTTTCCCAACCTCTTCTTCTTTCTTTCTTTTCCATCTTTTTCTCACTGATGGGTGCCCAGGAGAGAAGTAGGTATAATTTACAGTGACAAAAAATCATTTTTATCCAATCATTTTACAACCTTGAAACGAAGAAAAAATTGGATAATAAAAAACATTTACTAGAATTTTTCTGTTAAAAAAGCATCTAATGTTAGCAGCTTGACTATATTTGTTAAAGTCACAGACTGAGGCAGAGATTAAAATCATACATGTAAACCAAACGATTTTGCATACAAAAGGATCCAGAATATATGCAAGAAGAGACTTGTCGTCCTGTCCAAAATGAAACGGCATATCTTACATTCTCTAGGGTTTTTCTACTATTTACGGGAACATTTAATTCGAAATTGAAGTGAGAAAAATAAAATATATGATCAAAAAGTTTGTTTTAATATATGGCCTCCTTTTGGTAAAGAGTATACATAATTATGTTGAATAGTCTTCGACGGGTCACCCGCTTTGAAAAATCGTGCACATCAGGTGGCGCACGTCACGATGTATCCAAAGTGTACCACGTGTAGCATCGTGCTATGCTTTTCAGAACAAGTGGCACTTCAAGATGTACGCCAGGTGGTGGCCAGTCGGTAAGCACTTGATAGTCTTTGAGCCAGAGGTACTGGAACATTTCTCCTCCCCCTCTTTAAATCACGGCATGTCTCCAAATCTGTTTTTAAAAATGATATTCTTGCAAATGGCCTGGAAATACATCCTATGCCTTGGAAACTGATATTATGAAAGCTTTTAGCACATAGATGATCAGCCTTGTCTCTAAATGAACAACAGACCCCCCCTCATCCGAAAAAGAGCTAATGAGCCGGTTTTTGGTTGACAGACTCATTTAATGTAAGCGGAGATACCACGGAAGTAAAATTATCCAAGACTAAGGCAAGTATGACATTTCTCGAGACAGAATTTCCTTGAAGGATCCCACCAGCAGAGACTCCTATTGCAACTCAGCCTCCCACTACAACTCCCCTACTAGGTGGACAATCGACAAGCCCTAGGTATTCTTTAAATCAGCGGTACTGAATCATTCCTCCCATCCCCTTAACCGCGGCTTCTCTCCTCAACATAAAAAGCAAACATGTTTCTACAAATGAAACCAGAGAATAACAACCAACTCGAAGAACCTTTTTCACTTTCTAATTCATTTTTGAGAAAGTCTTGCACGCTTTCTTTTTGGAAATCGGTGTCTCTTGCAAGAAAAACAAGCTTGAAAGGCTATCGCAATGAAAGTTGTTGCTATTAAAGAGAAAACCACTAAAATGAGGAAGATACTAAAGTGGGTCCCCATTGTTCTGCTTTTACGACAAAACAATCAATCCAGCTTTAATCTTCTCAAAAAGTTTACGATGAATTATTTTGTTTTTAAAGAGATTTGAAATGTAGCCTACTACACTTATTGGGTCTCAGATGTACATTTTAAGGCTAAAGATTCGAGAAGAAGTCTAAACAAATAGCCACAATTCTTTCATGTCTTTTAGTTTATACAAAAGTCGCTTTTAATCTCACAACAGCAAAACTCACTGAAGGAAAATATATCACTAAAAAGCGTGCTAAAGCACAGAAGGTGCCAGCCCTGGCTGTAACTTGTTCAAATTTGGTGTCTTTGTAACACCAGCTGCTGATGGTAGTCCTCTAACCATTTTATTCAGAGCTTCACCCTTTACGCCCTCCCATGTAATCTCTACTTCCTCTATATCTTATCTCATAACCTCTTTGGACCCCGGTTGAGGACATCCTGTTTTTCGTCTGGCCCTTGCCGGATTACCAAATTACAGGATCTTTGGTAACCTGTCACGCCTCATCCGTAAAAGATGATCTTGCCATTTTAAGGTTTCTTTTGTGATAGCCCTGGATAGTGAAATCCAACCAAATTGTTCATGTAGCTTGTTGTTTGACCTGCAGTCGTTGAGAGGAGTGTATAAAACTTTCCTTAGACAACTCCTCTGCAAATAATCTAGCACATCTTCAGGCCGGAATTTACCAATAGGTCCACTAGGTCGGAGTCTAGGGGGCACATAATGCCTGGGGGCGCAATGAATTATCATTAAATTTCTTTTTTCTTAAAAAAAACTAGACTGCTGTGATTTATCGTCAAAGTGCCAGATGCATTCTTCCGCCGCGCTGCCTACTCGCAGAAAAGTAATTTTAAAACAACACAGGAACTCTTTGGCCACTTACAAACTATCAGAAGTCTCCATAGAATGCCAGCTTAGAGTTCCGTATCACATCTCTTTCATTACTTTTGGTTCATCAGTAGTGTTATGTTCAGTGCTTCTACCACCCCCGACTCTTCGAAGATTTCTCCTCAAAATCTCGCAAAAACGGAGCGGCAAAAACGCTTGGGCTTAGAAGCGTCAAAGCTTTAAATCCGGCCCTGCATATCTTCTTTAGCTTTTTCAAAGTGCACATGTTCCAGAGCAAACACTTGACCACTTTCATAACCGTAACTTCTAGCATGCTAATCTCGGTTGCAAGACCTATTTTTTTTTTATCAAACAGTTCATTTTAACGAACTGTAAGTAAGGAGCAACTCGGCTTAATAGTAACCGTAACTCTGGAAAAACAGAATTTTGACAACAATTAATACATCAAAAAAATTGGCTTTTTACGCGGATAAAATAAATAATCCCAAATAAATAATATTTATCAAGTTTAATATTACCTATCAACACCTACGAGCCTGAGAAAATATGCCTGATTTTCGAAAAACGGGAGAAACGCCCGAAAAAAGTCAAACGATCTTAATGAAAATCATACCATTAGATTCAGCATATTAGAAAACTCTCCTGTAGAGGTTTCAAGCTTCTATCTACCAAAATTTGGAATTCTGTATTTTTTTTTGCAAAAAAAAAAAAAAAAAAAAAAAAAAAAAAAAAAAAAAAAAAAAAAAAAAAAAAAAAAAAAAAAAAAAAAAAAAAACACGGATGCGTAGTTTTGCTTGTTTTTCCCCTAGGGTGATTGTATCGAACCAATAGTCCTATATGATTGGGATAGGACTCATCAAACGAAAACTATGAGTTCTAGTACCCTTTTTAAGTGGCCAAAAGTGTTTGGGTCGGAGCAAGATGTCACACCCTACATCTTGTAGATGTGGTCTTCGCTACGACCACCCACCACACTTACCAATACCTTTTCATTTAATTAATTTTTTCATAAAATTGCTCTTGTGATGAAGAATTCATTCTTGAAGCATTGAGAAATAAAAGTCAAAAGCGTATAGAGTGGTTAAGATGGTTAATTGGACCTCTCATACATTTAGGATAATTTCAGTTCTTTTTAAGTTTGGATGCTGCGATCTTTTTAAGTTTGGATGCTGCTTTCACTGAGATCTTTAAATTTAATTTATGCACGTTTTCGATGACACATTCAGGATTATTCTAAGCCCGAGTGGGCTAAGACCCCAGCCCTATTCAAATAGCCCTATTCGTCCGCTATTTAAGCCACAGTATAATTACTTCCCTTAACGATTCGAGAACAATTGCACATTTGGGTGCATTTTCTTTGCACCCAAAAAAAATGTCCTACAATTAGTGAGGCTGTCATCCCTTCCCCCTCCGTTCTTCACGCTTAAGTTCAGCCTTTTGTCCCTAAACTCCGACCTTTAGTAACTCAAACTTTCGTCAAAAATTACGACTCTTTACAATAATAGGAAGTTGTCCCCCCTCCTTCTGTGAATCCATAGTGTAGGCTTAGTCTAAATATATTCCTCCAAATGACAGGAGACAAGGGGTTGAATCCATCTCCCCTTTATATTTATCTGAAGGACTTCTCACGGAAATTTCAGTTTATTGGCCTTAAATTGTGGTTTTTGAGGCTTTTTGGGACCCCCTTCTAAACAAACAAAATGATTTAATGGTATCCTCCCTAATTGTTGGTATACCCCCATGCAATACTGAGTAACTGCTAGCTTTACTGGATAACCGGTCTATATACTATATATAATACATGGATTATTAGGGGCAAATACGTACGCCATAACGTATGATAAGCTTCTGAAACTGGGGAGTTATATAATTAAGTTTCAGATACTTCCAAGCTGAGTGGGTATCTCAGCAGTTTTGTTCTATATCTGTTTGGCCTTAACCGGGCCCAAATTACTGTTTAACGGAAAAATATGGTAAGTTGTTGAGGTATAATCTCTCTTGTAACTTAGATATTGTATTTGAACGTTAACCTTAGCTTAAAATAGCCCTTTCTTAATCTAGAATAGCAACTAGCTCATTGCACCACTAGGGAAAAATATTTGTAACCATCTTCTTGGGAAAATATTTAAAACTTCGTATTTTTTGGATAGGAACCTGTCGCTTTCACTCTAGGGATTCCGGCATGTTGAATCTAATGACAAAATTCACTTAAGATCGCACGTCTTATTTGGGAATAGGATCAATCTTTTTCTAAAATTATCTAATTTTTATTACGATGGCAACTGTTGACTGGCAAATATTAAATTAATCAATTAGTATTTGGAATCAGTCTGAAAATCTGAGCCTTTCGATCCATATATAAACTACTTACACCTCATTGCAGCGCCAAGCCATCTGAGGCCAACACTGCTATACATGCTTCTCCTCCATCCCAATCTGTTCAAAATCCTCCCTCTTAAATCCTCCAAGGAAGTTAAAATTTCCCTTAAATCTTCCCTTACGATCTCCCCCCTCCCCGATTCGGGGGAGACCTGCTTTTCGTTTGGCTGAAAAGGATGATCTTTGGCAATCTGTCATCCTTCATCCGCAGATTGTGTCTTAGTTATCTCAACCTTTATATTATTAAAGCCTTAGAAAGTAGGATAGAGAACCACATTTTTCGCACTGCTTGGTGTTTGAAATACGGTCAATCAGAAAGGTATCCAAAACAATAAAAAGACAATTCCTCAGGTAAACATCTAATAAATCCTCCTAATAAATCTGGAGGCCTTTCACCGTAAACCATAAACTGAAAACATTTCACCGTGAAACTTTTTACCATAAACTGAGGAAAATCCTAATAAGACTGGAGGCTTTTCACCGACAAATCCGGAGGCACACAAGAAGTTAAATTTCTCTTTTCTAGTTGTTTACTTTATTTCACAACCACATAAAAAGGAACTGGTTGCAAACAGAAAGTGTATATCCCATTTTTTTTTTAGTGTATTTAACCCTCTCTACCATTTCTGACTTCACTTCTTACCTTCCGTGTCAGTTGCATTTTCCAAAATGCAAGGTTCACGCACGTACCCAGGATTTTTTTCGGTTGGTGGGGGCAGGACTCATAAATTTTATTTAATAATTTAAAAAGAAGTGCCCGAAAATCCAAGAAAATTTTGGAACTCGGGACTTCGTCCAGCATTGTCAGGGCGAACTATCATGCCTTGTGAGTGTTCCTACAGAAAATGTCCGAGGATAACTCTCTGCTAAACGCCAAAAAATTCGTAATTGAAAGACAATCTAACTTATTTAATTATTTATTTTGAATTTATATTTTTATATTTTATATATATTTTTATTTTTTATATTTTTTCATAATTTATTTGTATATTATTTATATTCAATTGTTTTTATATAATTATTTTCGCAATCATTGGTTTGGCACATTTTCCTCCGAGTTTCAAAAGCATTCTCATTAGAAGTATTTGCTTTTGGTATCATCCAAAAGTAAGGGCCAGATACGAGGGAACATTAAGTCTGCAATTATATTTAGGATCCGCATCAATTTTAACATAAAATTTCCAATCTGTTAGGAAATTGAACCCTTCAGAATTGAAAATTCCAATATCTACCATTCTGACATCTAAAATAGTAAAATGTAGGTGACTCTTACCAGTAACAAATGTAACGGTGACCTGGTTATATATATATATATATATATATATATATATATATATATATATATATATATATATATATATATATATATATATATATATATATATATATTTCGATAATCGGAGACAAACAACGAGACAAAAAGATGAGTAAACCAGTTTTAAAGGAGTGACAGCAAACAAATTGGAATGGATCCAAAAGGTTGCCCATTTTCTACCACATTGTTTACACCTCACAGCCCCAAATATGCCGCACAGTTCCGCCACATCCGGCACACATTCGCCAGGCGTGGGACGCGCCACCTGGTGTAGACAATTTCTGAAAATCGGTGACTCCACGGAAAATTATGAATTAAACCATTCAAAGCCAAATCAAGAAACCATTAACAGCATTAATGAGTGATCAAGCAACATGACGAAGGGTGAGGCTAAACATAAGATTATCATTTGAATGAAAAAAGATGACAAAAAGATGACAAATTGACATTTGACAATTGACATTTGAAAAAGATGACATTTGACAAAAAGATGAGTGAAAAAACTTCAAGGGATCGGTATCCAAGGGCATATCCAGGATTTTTGTTTGGGGTAGGGGAGTTTTTTTTTTTTGGGGGGGGGAGGGATGGTACATTTTTTTAAAAGAACGCATCAATTTTTTTACATGCATTTTTATTACTTTTTCACGGGTCAGATAAAACTTCGTTGGGGAAATTCAAACCTGGTACCCCCCCCCCCCCCTTGCCAATAGAATATAATTTGGAATTGACCTTGAATTAAATCATTCACAAACCAATTACACGAATTCTCTCTTCGCATTTTTATTTTTTATTTTTGATATTCTAGTTACAAAGGGATTGACTCTAAATTTCGTACGCTAGAAAGACGTTTCTTAAAATCTGGCGCTTATCTGGCTATAAATGGCGCATCAAATACTGACACATTTACGCCAGCTTTTCAAATAAGAGTTCTTTCTAGATTAAGAATTTTTTTTAACCTTTTTTTTTACTAGATTAAGACTAATTTTGAACGTTTTTTTTTTTTTACGCTGACTTTTTTAAACTAGAAAGTTTGACTAAAGTTAAATGAAGATTTACAACAATGCATTTGTCAAAACACTTGTTATAAAGATGTGTGATCATCAAATCTAACTATAGTGATTAACTAATTAATTTACTGGAAACCCAATTACTAAGAACACTAAGAAAAAATGGAGCACTGGAAGCAAAAATAAACAGAAACTAACCTCTAAAAATACGAAAAAAAGCATATTTGCAAGAAGATATGGATATTCACTGAAAATTTTGAAGTTTTTTTTTGTTTTTTTTTTTTTCAGACAGAAAGGGTCCAACGTGGAATAAAGAAACAAACAAGTTATTTAGGAGACATATATCGCCATAGGCCTGTTTTTAGATGGAAAATTATTTCTAGCATAAAGCACCAGACTAGACAGACCCCTAGTTTGTTTCCCCATTTTTTGACACAGGAAAAAAGGTAAAAAATAAGAGCTTCCTAGAGACGGAGGAAAGCGCTTAACGGCTTAGTCAGTAATAATGGGCCTCAAACAGCAAAGTTATGTCAACTTACTTATTTGTAACACCTTACTACTCCACCTTCATGGGCAAATCCTGCCCCCACGTAAAATTTCTCCATGGAAAGTTCTTCCCTCATTAATACCCCCCCCCTCCACCAGAAAAATTCTACCCAGACAATTCCTTCTATCTGAAATTTCCCCCCGGAAAATTTCTTGAGGATGTTTCCGACTGAAAATTTTTCTTAGCCTGCTTCCATTTGAAAAAGACTTTTATTTCTGATTGTTTTTGAATCACGATGGAAATCCCCCCTGGGGAAAATTCTTCCCGCAAACACCCCCCTCCCCCCAAGTAAGAAGGCCCAGTAATGTCAACTTACTTATTTGTATGGTAGATTCTAGAGGATTTGGGTTTACAATAGGCCCAATCAATTTTACAAGGTGATTCAGAGAATGAGGATTAGAATAGAATGCTTGGGTTCCTATAGTTTAAATGATTTTTCTAATCACCCTATGCAAAAACTGAAGAGAAAGAATTATTTTTTTGAGCCCGATGAAGATACAGTTATTATCACTCTATTCCTGAGGAGGGATGTCAGTGGCATGTCAAAGGACACGTATCCCCATCTCTCTAGTAATTACTTTTCTAACCAAAATAAACGGGATATTGACAGGGTATTTCTCCATAAGAAATATATTTCTTAGATAAAATGAGAGGTCCAGTAAAATTTCAGATAAATGCACAGGCTTGAACAAATACGAAGAATACGTTGCTTCACGGCTTTTAAATCTTCAGGCTTAGTAACTATTATAACTTGAACTCTATTAAGTATTAAATAAAAGTAAACATGCAACTTACGTGCCACTGCATTAATTTCTTAGGCAGTGCAGGAAATGAATGTCCAGGTCGTGAACTTCAACCTTTCAACATAAAAAAAAAATCCCTGCTACATGTGAGCAATAGCAATTTGATGTTACTAGGGCTTTCGATATAGGACCGATGGTTTCGGATAAGGTCGGGTTATGGTATGAATTTTATGGTAAAGGTAATAAAGTTGTGTTGTTTTTTTTTTAAAGAGGAATAAATCGAAAATCCGGCGATTTGATAAGACATCACCAATCGATAAAATTATGCTGATAACCATTCCTGATATAACTATCAATTGGAATTTCATTCTGAACAACCGACATGTAAAGCCGTTTTCTACTTCTACACGTTTTGGCGGTTTTGGCCTCAGGCCAAAAACTATCTAGTACAGTTCTTAATTATTAGTTTTTATTATTCATTTCTACTAAATCATCAGAAATTTTGGTTCCAATGGAATCTAAATGGTCGTATTGAGATTGTGATAATGGTGACATGACTTCGAGATAGAAACGACATGACTTCGAGATAGTGGTCTCGAGATAGAAACGATGGCAGACTACTAACCAGTCATTTAAACATTGAGAGGCTATTTATCTGCCATCTATGAATTAAGAAAAGAAATACAACTAATACCAGTAACAGCAACACAGGTAGTAAAACAATCATCGTGAGGCGCTATGTAATTAGACATGTTGGCTGGATTCATATCAGACTTGCCCCCAAGCAAGTTTGGCTGAGATTCAATAGCTACTTTTGCTAGTTGTGTTGAACAGAAAAATTTAGGGATTCCCTCCCCCAAAAGGTTTGCATTATGTGCGGAGCCCGAAAAGGCATAACTGGAACATGAGCAGGCCCAAATCGAGTAGGTGCGGGGCCCGATTGATTTTTTTTCTTCGCGGGGCCCTCTCTCTATAATAAATATTTAAATAAAATATACCTGCATAGTATACGTAGGTAAACTCGTACATAGTGCAAAAACTCTGTAATATAGGTCGATCTACATCACTGAGTCCCGATTAAATTCAATAAATTTGACATGAACTTTTACGGGTATCAGTTTTCTATAGTATAAAGTGTATGTTGTACAATAGTAAACACATTAACAAATCTCATCCAGCAATACAAATTTAAAATAAATATATTCTCAATTGTTTGAATAATTCATAATCAATCCATTGTCGTCAAAAAGAATCTGCTTTAAATTTCAAAATCCTTTTTTGTCATTTTGATGGTAATGCAGGGCCCTGTCAAATGCGGGGTTCAATCGCTCCGTTGCCCTTTATCCGGCTCTGGAGACTAGCTCTTACTTTATCTAATATTTGATCGAGATCAGGCCATGTTTTTAGTCATATTACCTCGGTGATATGAATTTAGAAGCCTCCCTTCTATTTGACAAGATGGATTGTATCCATACAGCACTGACTTAGGAAACTTAATTCCCGAAAAGCTTGATTGAAAACCGATGACTCCTTTTGTTGGATATAATGAAGAAAAGAGGCTAGAAACGGGGCCATATCAAAGATTATTGTCGGGAGAGGGACCAAAAGAATGAAGAAGAGGTTTACTTCCCGAAGAATTTGTCTAACAGCCCCAAATAAGGATTTTATTACCTGCATTTTGAAGACCAGTTTACAAGTTAGAAATATGTGTATTACTGATTGAGGAGAAATAGTTTTTTTGCTGCATTTCTAAGACTAATTATGAGTCAGACAAATATTTCGGGGGGACTGTGGTTCAAATATGGTGTGGTTCAAAAATGTGGTTCAATGTGGTCCTCTTTCCCCTGTAAGCGTAAAAAAAAGTATGGGATACGGCATTAGACCCTCAAAGCCCAAACCGGCAATGCAGATCTCAGTTTCAAGGCCCTTTTGCCAGTAAGTGCAATGGAGACTGGGGGCCAACCATCCTGTGTTTTCATACACCCTTCCTGCTTACCTTCCCCAGATTTCTCCAGGTACCATTTACAGCTGGGTCAACTCTGGCTAAGCTCACAGAGTCACTCCACTAACCCCCGTCCCAAACTAAATAACCGGCCACGCCAGGAATCGAACCTCCGCCCTTAGGACAAAAGATTCCAAATCCAGCGCGCCAACCACTCGGCAAGAACGACTCTGACTCGGCTAGGACTTTAAACAGCCCAACCCAGAGACTCATAATTATTCATATCTGCCACCTATGAATTTAATATCTAATCTGTCACCTATGAATACACGAAACTAATATAACTATTACCAGTTACAGCATCCCAGGCAGTAATAAATCCATCATGTGATGCTGTATAAATAGACTTCTTGGCTCGGTTCACTTCAAGGGCTGTGATTGGCTTATTATGACCTTTGACGACACGGAGCGGTTTCTCTGGATTATTCACGTCTAAATAGTTTATAAAACCACTAAGAGAAACAGATAGTAAATGCTGTCCTTGCCATAGACAGGAGACCTAAAATACATAATTATTATTGCAATTGCTAATTTTAAATGACGGATCTATAAAAAAAAAAAACTAGTGTATTTTAGAGATAGTGAATTTGGTGAATTTAAGTGTATTTATAGTCACTTTCTTTAACTTTCCTGTGAAGAAAGATGGGAGTGCTTTCTATATCCTCTCTTTTTGTGCTACTATATCCATGCATACTATTATAACCACTATAACTACTATACAAAGCATACTAAAATTGACTTTATCAATTTATTATTGTACTTGATTCGTTTAAGCATTATACTGTTTTACATTTTTGAAAAAAAAAATTTGAAAAAGATATTGTTAATATATCTCCTGAAGAAAAAGAGAATAATGTTCATTAAACAAAAAAACTCATTATATTGATTGGAAAAAAGTAAAAAACGCATGTGACATTCATGTCTCAGCTCTTGAGCAGGAATGCAGGTGAGCTTAAAAATCTATTCATAAGTATTCATTTCTTTCTACATTCTTTCATTTCTTTTCCTTCGATCTACATAATTTCTTTCTACGTTCAGTAAGCCATGTGAATAGTACAACCCTAAAAAATTATTCTGTTAAAAAACATCACCAAAGACTTCCCCCCTGAAAGATTTAATAACTCCCCTTGAGAGAGACATAGCAACGACAGAAATTATAACACCAAATGAATGCAAGTCACATTTCTCACGGAGAAGTAGTCTTTTAGCAGTTCGATAACCAAAACAGGACTTTTATTTCTCCCAATTCAACAAAACGCTTTAATATTAACAAGTTAAAAATCATATTTTGTTTATTCATTGGTAAATCTTTCTTGGACAGAAGGCAAACCTTTTTATACTTTATACTAGTATATCTTACTTGTAAACATGCCAAGACCACGTCTACCTCCCCTTGTAAAACAAATAGCAAGAGCATTACCTATATAGGATCAATATCACAGCATTACCTAAAAGTGGTTTATACTTTATGCTAGTGTATATCGCTTATAAACACGCCAAGATCACGTCTACCTCCCCTCCAAAAACCGATAGGCAGAACATTGGCTGTATATGATAATGCCACAGCATTACCTAAAAGCGGGTATTTGGCTTTCTTAAAAGATTTGATCTCGTCAAGAGACAAAGTTAAATGAGAGCGTTTAAAATCTTTGTTTTTTAACCAAAAAATTAACATGTTACTAGTTTAATAACAAGAAATGGCTCTATTCATTTCGCCCACTTCGTTATAAAGTTAAAAGCAAGTTAGTTGGCATCCTTCAAACGATAATATATTACACCACTGCTTAATTTAAGAAGAAGCCAACTTATATAAAAGTAAATATGCCAATTATTAAGTAATATTCATGAATAATGGAAATCATATCTATGGCTTGACCACGTGGAGAAACAAGGATTGGAAGCTAGACAAAATCGATTTTATGTCTTAAGGCTTTCTATTCACATTCCCTTACACACAGAATTTAAAACCATTAAAAACAATAACAAGATTCTAATAAATTTTAACTATCAGTGAATTTACAAAAAAAGGGTTGATGTGAATTAGCTTGCTCACATATATATATATATATATATATATATATATATATATATATATATATATATATATATATATATATATATATATATATATATATATATATATATATATATATATATATATATATATTGTTATGTGTCCCTCTCATGTTATGTACTGTCCCCCTCTCACGAGAAGGAGAGGCGGAGACAAGGAGAAAAAAAGAGAGGTTAGAGACGCAAGAGTGTGTGGGACAGAGAAGGAGGGGGCAGCTTTCGGTTCTGCTTTAGTTGACAATTATATATCAGTCCTTAATTTTTTTTCCCACATTTTGCAGATAGTAAAGTAAACAGATGAAATAAATAAAGATCTAAAAATAAATTACAAATAAAAAAAAAACTATAAAAATAAAACACAATTCGACATAGAACAAACTAACCTGCTGATCCTCGATTGTGGTGCCCATCACAAATTCACTAACCATTGTTCGATCTTCGACGTTCCATAATTTGCAGGTCTTGTCCCCACTGGCACTAAGCAGTTGTTTACTATTAGGGCTCCAAGCAACCTAAAGTACAAAAGATGTAAAATTGACTTTCACGTTCTATTGAAGAATCAATTGAAGACAGCCAAGCAAGAAGCCGATCAATATGGGCTTCGTATAGTGATAGGTAGGTATAGGTATAGTGATAGAAGCGTATTGTGATACGCTGCTGAGTGGATCCAAAAACTGAAAATCCTATCTTGCAAAGGGCCCCTTTGAGGCTTGGGCCCGTATATCTCGTCCTCTGACCCCCTTCCTCAAAGGCTGTACCAATAGGAAACAAAAACAACTTTACACAGAAGGTGATGGAAAGAATCCCCCCATCGGTGAGACTGGCATAAAGGACTCTTACCAAACAAATCGGATGATATTAGTTGCAAAAAAAAAGAAAAAATTACCGGAGTCAGGGTTGAAATACTATCGAAATTACATTTATGTTCCAAAACTTTCAGGGGTGGTATTTTTAATCAACCTCAAGAGAGGAATATTTCCATGGCTAGAAAAAGAATAGGTTAAGTACTTTTTAGGCCAAGATCGGTTATCTTCTGTGGAGGGTCCTTAGGAACAGCCTTAGAATGGGCGTCCTCCTTTGAGCAACTATTTGACGAAAAAAAAAAAACATCTAAAATGCCCACAACAACTTTGACAAAAAACAAATCATAGCCTTACGTTTTGGACAATGCTCCTTTAATGCAGTAGATCTTTAATGCGGATAGATTTTTTAAATAGCTGCGATCAAGGTTTCGCCTACTCTGTATAGAGGGTTTGACCCCACAGCGGGAGGGTTCGCCTCTCTGAACCCCTCCCCCATTGGGAGTGCATACTAAAACAATCAAAACTATCAACACTTCCATACGTAAATATCAAACTTGGTTGAAACATTCAGAGGCAAATCTATACAAGTCCCCTTACGATTTTCAGGTTTTTCAGATACTGTCAATAGTGCTTGACTTTTTACTACCATTACCAATATGTAAAAATTATTTTTAGAACAGAGGGAGTCCAATGACGATGCCTAAGAATTTTTTAAGTTCTTATAAATAATATACCGAAAAAAAATCAGAAGTCATAAGACAGAATAAGATCCTTATATCTCCCTTCTTGGGGAGTCCAAAAAAGAAACCGAAGAATTGTAAGTCCCAATAAGTAATATGTATAAAGAAATGAGAATTCTTAAGACAGAATAAGATCCTTATATCTCCTTTCTTCGGGAGACTAAAAAACATACCTAAGAATTGTAAGTCCTTATAAATAATATATACAGATATAAAGAAATCAGAAGTCCAAAGAAAGAATACAACCCTTATATCCCCCTTCTTTGGAGAGCCAATTTGGTCGTCCGCAAGGAAAACAGAACAAAAATTCCTTGCGCTTTGCCAGCATTGCTCTCCATAGCCCCCTGACAAATTTACTTTCCCCTCTACTCCCTCTTCCCCCTTTAACCTCACCTCCTTCACACTCCTTCAACGGCAAAACCATTTTATCCTGATAAAAGTATCAACAGAAAGATATGGAAGAACCTTTTTTCTTTACATTGTTGATATGCTAAATAAGTGAATATCTTCACCCTCCCCCCCCCCTTTTCATTACTGCCAATTGTTTAATGTCTATCTTAAGAATTTTAACAATTTGTTGTTTGTATTTGGTTTAGTTCCACTATATATTCTGCGAGTTATAAAGTTACAAAACAACTTAGCTGTCGAGTAATATAGTAATCTATATTATATCGATATATAAATATATCGATGTATAAAATCAATTAAAAATTAATTAAAAACTCGATATATATCGATATATAAAAATATCGATATATAAATATCGAGTAATATGTATAAACTATATAAACTATTATAGTTCTGTCGAATAATAATTTCTTTCACCTAATTTTCCCGACTTCATTTCACCACAAACCTCTATTTTTCAGAGCCCAAGCAGCGCAAGCTACCGGAATTGGTACTGGATTTATAATGTTGGAAAAAGGGCTGAAGGCTCAATAAGAATTTATGCTAGAAGAAAAATCACAAAACTTTGGGGATTTGATTGAGGCAAGCCTCCCCCCCCCTTAATGCACATTTGGTTTAGGCAGCAGAATTTACCTCTAGCTGGTAACTCCAATAACGTATTACAAAACAAACTGTTGAGTTATTTAAGGTCATACGACATCTAAAGGATTACCCTATCTCGTAAGTTATAAACTTTTATAGTTCATGTATAAACTATATAAACTTTTATAGTTCTGTCGAATAATAATTTCTTTCATTCAATTCTCCTGGCTTCATTTCACCAAAAACCTCTATTTTTCAGAGCCCAAGCAGCGCAAGCTACCGGAATTGGTACTGGGTTTTAAATGTTTGAAAAAGGGCTGAAGGAGCAATGAGAATTTATGCTAGAAGAAAAATAACAAAACCTTGGGGATTTGATTGAGGCAAGCCCTCGCCCCCCTTAATGCACATTTGGTTTAGGCGGCAGAGTTTACCTTTAACTCGTAACTCCAGTAACGTATTACAAAACAAACTGTTGAGTTATTTTAGGTCATGCGACATCTTAAAGGATTACCCATCTCGTAACTTATAAACTATTTTAGTTTGTGTGGCCAGAATATTTAGAATTGATTGGGTGGTCATGCCATAACTTGGATAAGAGATACGAATAAGTGACAGAAAACTAAAAACCAATACCTACTTTCCCGGAAATCTTGGAAAAACTATTTCACTTCCCTCATTTTCTACCGGAGATAGAGATATTCAATTTAATAAAATTTACATCATCAAAAAGTTTGAATTCTGTTTTTTTTTCGATTAAATGGAGCAGAATTTTCTTTTTTTACGTTCAGGAAAGGGTAGCCGCTTAAAATGTTTGATAATACCTCCTAGGAAAACGTAAAATCAGTTCAAAAGAATTATCATTTGAGTCATTTGATCACTTCGGGAGTTCCCTGTGGTGCCACCCGCTTTGATTGAAAAACTCACCAGCAAAACAAAGTCAAATTTAAATATCTTTTGAGTGAAATTTTATAGTGAAAAGACAATTTTTATATCGCTTTCGACGATTAGTAGTCCCCTGGGAGAATGCGCTAATGGACCCATTGTCCAGCCAACACTGAGGGTTGAAAAATAATTTGTAAGCTATCGTATCACTTCAATTACACAATCATTTAGTTATTATGGCAACACAATCATACACAGATTACAAACAATGACACAAAATCCTTCAAAACACATTTTGGGGAAAAGAAAAACGTCAACGTATCGTTGACGACGAGAATAAAAGAATGATAACGAACATCAACAAGAATAAAAGAAGATTGATATCAAATAAAAGAATAAAAGAAGAATGATAACGAACATCAACAAAGATAAAAGAACATTGATAACGAATAAAAGAAGAATGAAAACGGACATCAACAAGAATAAAAGAAGATTGATAACGAATAAAAGAATAAAAGAAGAATGATAACGAACATCAGCAAGAATAAAAAAGATTGATAACGAATAAAAGAATAAAAGAAGAATGATAACGAACATCAACAAGAATAAAAGAAGATTGATAACGAATAAAGGAATAAAAGAAGAATGATAACGAACATCAACAAGAATAAAAGGAGATTGATAACGAATAAAAGAATAAAAGAAGAATGATAACGAACATCAACAAGAATAAAAGAATGATAAAAGAAAACAAGAGCTAAGAGCTCATATGGCACTTGTGACGAGGTCGGAAGAGCCGAGAGCTCATATGGTACGAGGTCGGAAGAGCCAAGAGCTCATTTGGACGAGGTCGGAAGAGCCGAGAGCTCATATGGTACGAGGTCGGAAGAGCCAAGAGCCAAGAGCTCATTTGGCACTTGTGAGAAGGTCAGAACCTAAAGTTAAACTTTATAGCACAAGATCCTTCTAAATATCAAATTTCATTAAGATCTGGTCACCCTTTCGTAAGTTACAAATACCTCAATTTTCAAAATTACCTCCCCCCTCCCAATTCCACCAAAGAGAGCAGATCCGGTCCAGTTATGTCAGTCACGTATCTTAGACAGGTTTCTATTCTTCCCATCCAGTTTCATCCTGATCTCACCGCTTTAAGTATTTTCTAAGATTTCCGGTCCCCCCAACTGCCCCCCCCCCAATTACGTTTGATCCGGTTGAGATTTAAAATAAGATATCAGAGTTACGAGGTCCTTCTAAATATGAAGTTTCATGAAGATCCGATCACTCCTTCGTAAGTTAAAAATACGTTATTTTTCTTATTTTTCAGAATTACCCCCCCCCCCCCGCAATTGAGCGGATCCGTTCCAATTATGTAAATTACGTATGCAAGACTTTTGCTTATTTTTCCAACCAAGTTTCATCCCAATCCCTCCAATCTAAGCGTTTCCCATCATTTTAGGTCTCCCCACCCCAAACTTCCCCCAATGTCACCAGATCCGGTCAGGATTTAAAATAAGAGCTTTGAGCCACGATATCCTTCTAAAAATCAAATTTCATGGAGATCCAATCACCCGTTCGTAAGTTAAAAATACCTCATTTTTTCTAATTTTTCAGAATTAACCCCCCCCCCCCAACTACCCAAAAGAGAGCGGATCCGTTCCGTTTATGTCAATCATCTATCTAGGACTTGTGTTTATTTTTCCCACCATGTTTCATCCCGATCCCTCCACTCTAAGTGTTTTCCAAGTTTTAGGTTCCCCCTCCCAACTCCCCGCCCCCATCACAAGATCTGGTCGGGATTTAAAATAAGAGCTCTAAGACACGATATCCTTCTAAACATCAAATTTCATTGAGATCCGATCACCCGTTCGCAAGTTGAAAATACCTCATTTTTCTAATTTTTAAGACTTACTCCCCCCCCCCAACTACCCCAAAGAGAACAAATAAGTTCCGATTATGTCAATCATGTATCTAGGACTTGCGCTTATTTTTCCCATCAAGTTTCATCCCGATCCCTCTACTCTAAGTGTTTTCCAAGATTTTAGGTTTCCCCCCTCCAACTCCCCCCAATGTCATCAGACCCAGTCGGGATTTAAAATAAGAGCTCTGAGACACAATATCATTCCAAACATCAAATTTCATTAAGATCCAATCACCCGCTCATAAGTTAAAAATACTTCATTTTTTCTATTTTTCCGAATTAACCGGCCCCTACTCCCCCCCCCCCCCCCAGATGGTCAAATCGGGAAAACGACTATTTCTAATTTAATCTGGTCCGGTCCCTGATACGCTTGCCAAATTTCATCGTCCTAGCTTACCTGGAAGTGCCTAAAGTAGCAAAACCGGGACTTTAGGTTTTCCCCCTCCGACTCCCCCCAATGTCATCAGATCCGGTCGGGATTTAAAATAAGAGCTCTAAGACACAATATTATTCCAAACATCAAATTTCATTAAGATCCAAATACCCGCTGATAAGTTAAAAATACTTCATTTTTTCTATTTTTTGCGAATTAACCGGGCCCCCACTCCCCCCCAGATGGTCAAATCGGGAAAACGACTATTTCTAATTTAATCTGGTCCCGTCCCTGATACGCTTGCCAAATTTCATCGTCCTAGCTTACCTGGAAGTGCCTAAAGTAGCAAAACCGGGACAGACCGACAGACAGACCGACAGACAGACCGACAGAATTGGCGACTGCTATATGTCACTTGGTTAATACCAAGTGCCATAAAAAGAAAGAATAAAAGAAAGAACATCAACAAGAATAAAAGAAAATAAGGAAAATGGAATTGCATCACTCAATAAAAATTACTTAATTTTAACGAAATGTGTCTTAAACATTACAAACAGCAACCTTTGAATTAACGCAAACAAATTGATTAGTAAGTATATTAATTTTGCAGTAGGTAACAGGCTGCTTAAAATCCATTGTCAGTAAATATTTTTATAGTAACGTAGAATAGAATTTAAAATGGATGTACAAATGACAGTTCAAATATGGGATAAATCCTTTTATTAGGCAGTGAAGAACAATTATAAAAACTCTGGATATTTCGATCACATACACAGCGACCATCATCAGCAGATAAAGATCGAGTTTATCTGCTGATGGAAGTTGTTGTGCATGTGATTGAAATACTCAAAATTTTTATCATCGTTTTTCAATGTCTAATGAAAAAATTTATCCCTATTTGAACTGTTATTGGTACCTCATGGAAAGGCAGCGAGATTCTTCAAAAATACCTTAATTTATAAAGGAAAATTAATATATACTTATTACTTAAATAATTAATTAATTATAGATATCAATTATGTAATCTATTATTATTTAAATGCATTTGATTAAACGTTTAACCTTCCTTCATTCATGTTATTTGAAAAATTACATAAATAAAAAATTCAAATATTAATCAAATAACTTACGGAATAGATCCCACCCTTGTGGGCAGGGCTCCCAAGCTCGCATACAGTTTTATACTCCTTCGTATCATGAATAAAAAGCTTTCCATCAAAACCAGCACTCGCAAAATATTCCCCACTAGGAGAAAAACGAACACACTGGACAAAACGGGAATGGTCCTATAAATAAAAACCAAAATTATAGATTTATAGATTATTATAGATTTAAAATTATAGATACATGAAAAGCGCTCATAAGAAAATCGATCTCTGCGTAACAGTGGTAATTTTGGTAATTTACCCCCCCCCCAAAAAAAAAAGAACAAGCGTGGAATTCAAGTCATAAAGTAAAATTAAAAATTTACGTTTTATCAATATGTCTGAGACAAGAATGACCCCGAAGACCACAATGAGATAATCATGGCGATTTTGATCATGATTACTTCAGCAATGACGACAAGGACCCCGTTAAATCGCGGAATTTCTTGGTCCTATATTTTTGAATTTTTTTAATGAAAATACCTCCAAAAAAGCTATCTCCCAAATTTAGGGGGAAGGAGGGAAGATCTAGAGGACAAATGGCCCTCCCTACTTCCCTCTATTAGCGTAGCTGGCCAAGTGACCTTTTTTGGTTGTCTACTTAATGCGCTGTAATAAACCATATCCCCGTTGAATTGCAGAAATCCTTGGTGTTATTTTTTTCCCTTTATATCCAGGAGTAGTCCAGGAGTTTTATATCCAGGAGAAGTAGGTGTCCTTGGAACCTCGCCTCAAACATTTGTTTAGTTAATAGTTGTGACAGACGAATAGAACGAATAAAAATTTTAACAAGGCATCTTGACTTTTCATCTATAATTTGACTATAATTATAATTTGACTATAATTTGCTCATCCTATACGATACGATATACCCAGACATTGGAGTCGTGTGGACTCTGGTCTACAAAAAGAACAACAAAACGAGAACACGAAGGAGAACTCAAAACAAAAACTTCCGCAAATATATGCTCAACAACTTTTGCACGGTTCGCAAAGATTACATCACTGATTAATCCATAGTTATAATAAACAATTATTAAACTGGACCTATGAAACTCTTTAGCTTTTCTTTTTAACCAACATGATTTATTCTTATTTGGAATTTGACATTATCAAGGATCTACAACTTGCATACCCATACTCAGAGGACAGATCTAGGAGGTGGTTTTTGCGGCAAAGCCCCCCCCACCAGAAGGTCAAAAGCTACGCTAATTGCAGGGGTGGCGGCGCGAAATATACCTAAGGGAAGCTAAACTTTTATCGATGGCTACCCCCCAAAATAATTCTGACCCCCCCCCCCCCTGACCATATTATATACGCGTGCAAGCTAATCAACACACTGG
This sequence comes from Artemia franciscana, assembly GCF_032884065.1. Taxonomy (NCBI): domain Eukaryota; kingdom Metazoa; phylum Arthropoda; class Branchiopoda; order Anostraca; family Artemiidae; genus Artemia; species Artemia franciscana. The sequence continues at coordinate 6,866,691 of NC_088870.1, read as the reverse complement.
GTGAAAATAGTAGAAGTGATCCTCCAAGGCTGATCCAAGGGATCCCCTTAGTAAAAAAAAAAAATTAAATTTGGTCATTTCTAAATGCACCTTTTCTAGGTGCAAATAACAAACTATGGAAAAAGTTAGCACTGTCATAAATAAATGTCATTATGTCATATTATAAATAAATGTCAAATGTCATATTATAAATATAAATGTCAAATGTCATATTATAAATAAATGTCATTATGCAGGTCATAAAGCCACACCAAAATGTATACTCAACTGCCAAAAGATAAAAACAAAGAAAATGATAAAAATTGGCACTAAATAAGGTATTCCAATAGTGGAAATGAATTGGTATAGAATGTAAAAGCTGTAAAATATGGCATTAACATGGAATTAAACGAGATATAATAAAAAGAAAAAAATAACGTGGAAAATTCTTAAATCACATTCTTAATTAAACGTGGAAATTAGAAAGGAAAGACAGTATAAAATTCAACTTACATCTATCTGTTTTACAGGGAAATGGAGTGAGATCAGGGTCTTTTGATCTTTCTCCCTTGGAAGGAGGCTACTTATAGGGTTGCAGGGAGAGGGAATAAATCCTTGGTTCCAATATTTATTTTATCTTTTGGGTCAAGGCTTATGCAAAGGACCTCACGTCTCTCGCGTAGGATTCTGCTTTAAAATAATCGAGAGGGCCCTCTTTTGAATTGATCTAATTCTAATCTTGTTTCCCTCGGTTAGACTAAAATTTTAGACTTTAAAAAAAGGCAAATACGGTATTTACTGGAGCTCTAAATTTCGAAAGAAGGTTAAAAGGACTCGATACCTTCAAGGATATCTTTTTTTATATGATCACTTGGAACTGCATAAACTGTTAAATCCAATTCAATTTGGTGTCAGGAAGGGGATAACTAAGCTCTTGATAATAATTTTAGAGTAGCTGGTTTATTTCTGGATTTGATTAAGGCATTTAACACTGTTGACCACCAAATACTATTGCGAAAATGTGAATTTTATGGACTAAGAGGCTACTTTGGCTTTGCTTTGTAATTATCTCCAAAATAGAGAGCAGTATTTTCACCTTAATGGATTTTCTTAAAGTAAAAGTCTTGTTAAATGTGTTGTCCCCCAAGGCTCTGCATTAGGTCCTACTCCTTTTTTTTAATTTTTGTTACTAATCTGCCTAATGCTGTGGCAACTACTTCTAGAATTAGGATTTAGTCGATCCTGCACCTTCTGGGTCCAGGATCACTACACCTTTATTTGATGATGATGCAACATTCATGTGTGCTGATTTAACTGAACAACAGCTTAGGTTAAAAGGATTCGATACCTTCAAGGATCAACCTATCTCGTCCATTATGAACTTTTCTAGTTGTCATACTATATTTAGAATTGACTGGGCGTTCTTGCCATTGCTTGTAGAGCTTGGATAAGAGATCTGAATAAACGACAAAGAACTAAGAGCTGATACGTTTTGTGCCGGATATAGAGATACTCAGTTTTAATGATAATTACATCATTATAAAGTGCGAATTTGTTGTTTTTTATTAAATGGAGCAGAATTTTCTTTTTGAAGTTTAAAATTTTCTTTTTGAAGTGTAGAAAAAGATCTAGCTTGTTTCAGCGTATTCCCGTTGATATGGCGCCAAGACTATTAACCATGAAAATCGTAGGAAATCAAGTAAGGCTTCTTGCGGCAAGCCACAAAAACTGGTAGATAGTTACAGTGATTATCTGTGTATTTGACACATTGGCAAGGGTTCGACATAAAGGATGTAATAATTTTAATAGGGAAATAGTTAACTTAAAATGCATTTAAAAATATATCGTTGAGTACATTATGATCAATCAGATTGAAAGCTTTAAAGTACCAAAGACAGTGAAAATAGAGCCTGATTGTTTGAATTGGTTAAGTGGAAATTTACCGAACCAGGGCCGTATCTACAATTTTTTTAGGGGGGGTTTTTTCTATTTTTTTGGGGTGGGTGGGGTATAAAAAAAACTACCCCAAACCCATTAAAAATTTCTTTATATGCATTTTTGTTCCGTTTTAACGAGTCAAACAAATATCTCGGGGGGGGGGGGAGATATTCAAATCCCCTAGTCCTCCCCCTGGATACGGCCTTATACACAATCATATGCATCTTCAAAAATTAGGAAAAATCAGGAATTCAGTTTTTAATGAAAAGAGCTTTATATGCAGTCTTTAGTAGTAGCAGGCATCAAATTAAAAAATAGAAAGAAAAACGTGGGCCAAAACTCGCCAAAAATAATCTAGAGGGCACCAAACAGCTTAAGAGGACACAGCTTTCCTGTGAAGGTGCAGTTTTATTCGGGAACCGACAGATTGTTAGTGTTGTAACTTTTTACGACGCAAATGTTACCAAAATTAACAAATCAATTTTGCTTATTTATTTTAACAGTTCCCCACGGCAACACTGGCACAAATCTCACACTGCCCTAAAAAATCTATATTTTTGAAACAGTCAAGAAAAACCTTAGGAAACAGTAGTGTAGAGCTAAAACGGCTCCAGGGGACAAAAAGTCTTTCTATTTTTGTGTCCTTGGCAGTACAAGAAAGACATTTAAAAGCCAGGTATCAAAGCTGTTCCTTTGGAGGGGGGGGGCAACTGGGGCAGTTGTCCCAGGTGCCGTGGCTTGGTGACGCTGCAGCTGGGGAATTGCCCACTTCGATCTTCTTCACTTTGATCCGACTTTTCTTTGCTTACATTTGAGTCGGGAGGGGAGGACGCTGTAATTAAATTTTCCCCGGGCACCATAAACCCTAGGAACGGCTCTGTCAGGTATAAGGTACTACCAGATTTTTATGTATGACATGAAGCAGAATTGCTAAGTAACAACAGGTGAAGGTGCATTTGACATTTCCAGAGTGGTTACAGCTTATAAGGAGGAACATACCTCTTCTTTATGGTCAGTGTATTATGTAACCTAGGGGCAGCTGGAGTAAGAGCAATGGGCCGAAATTCTTGAAACCTATACAATCGCCCTCCTTTTTCACTGATCCGACAAAAACTCCTTTTCTACCTACCACCTTGTCTGCCTTTGCCATCTCCCTAGATATCCCTAGAGGTTTTCGGGTCATTTTCAAAATCCTCTCTCAGCCTCGATACGTTGCTGCCGGAATCAGTCCTTTTCCAATTGATTTTTGCACTGCCCTTGTACCTGGTTTACATTTGACAAAAAGAATGATTTAAATAGTTCATTTAAATACTCAATTTACTTTAAATTTAATATTACCTGCTTCGTCATTTTGAACTTGAATGGAGGTCCTTCAAAGATTCCAACGCTATTGTCTTCACTTCCTGTTACGACCCGAAATGGTCTTGTTGGTTTGAAGTCACACGAATTCAGCGCTTTGGATTGTCCGCTAATATCACCATTTGATGTTCCAGTTTCAACAAGAAAAACATGGGCAAATCTAGAGTAAAAATGGCAGAATATAAGCTATTCTTACAGCCATTACTGCATACTTTGTTTGATCCTAGGCAATATATTTGCAATTTTTTTTATTATATTCGATTGTTAATATATGGGGGAAGACAACCCCCCTGAAAGTTCAGAGGAATTTCCCTGGAAATACTAAAAATACATCCCTGAAAATGAACTGCTTTATATTTAAATTCCCCCAGACAAATCCTTGAATACCTTCCCCTTAAGGAACAGACCTGTTTGCACCTATGGTTCCGATGATTAATAAGATTAGACAATAGTGTAAGGGTTAGGTAAAGGGCCACTCAAGATGACACTTACTTAACGCAGATTAGGCTAACACTGGATCCATTGATAATAACACTTGTTTAATTAGCTAGTTCAAATAGGAAATGTTGTCACCAATTATCTCTGCTTGGCCTGGGGACCTGGGCAAGGCCGTATCCAGGCAGAAGGGGTTAGGGGGATTTGAACCCTCTCCCCTAAATGTTTTTCCGACCCGTAAAAGAAGGTAAAGAATACGGCATTGGACTTTACAGTCCCTACCGGCGGCGCTGATCTCCGTTTCTTGACCCTTCAGGCAGGAAGTGCAATGGGGGGGGGGGGGTAACCACCCTGTGCTTTCACACACCCTTCCTGTTTTCCTTCCCCAGATTTCTCCAGGTACCCATTTAGACCTGGGCTGACTCTGGCTGAACTTATAGAGTCACGCCACTGACTCAAACCAAATAATTGGGTACACTAGGATTCGAATCCTCGCCCTCTCGGACAAAGGATCCTAAATCCAGTGCAACAACCCACTAGGCTAGGACCCGTAAAAACTTAAAACAAAATGAATATAAACAAATTTATTATGGGTTTTTGATGTTTTTTGTAGCCCCCCCGGAATAATGCTTTTGGACCCCCACCCCGAAAATCCAGGATACGGCCCTTGGCCTGGGGTTTAATCCCAGCTGCCGCAAGGCCTAGAATTGCAATGATATTGTGCATAAGCATCTCCAAATTATCAACTAAGAAGAAAAAAAAAGTTTATACACAATTTCTTCCTATACAGCTAAGGATTGATAATGAATCTTTGATTGACTGGTCTTGGCTACATTTCAAAAACCTTGAATGAAATTGGAACTTCAGATCTGGCTCTAGATAGCTTTGGAATTTAGTGAAATCTTATTCTTAATAGGTCTGGCGTCGGCTAAATCTAACTGTGAATGGGCCTTAACACCAATGTTTTCATAGAAACGAAAAATATACTGTTTCCATGTTTAGAAAAACTGATGCTGTTAGAAATTGGCGTCGCCCTAACGTCTAAAATTTCACAGGTGACATGAAAAAGCTGCATAACGCAAAGAGCATATGCGGGTAAAGATTGATGGTTTCACAGAAAGGCCTCTTTGGACACCATTCTCTTTGCTTAGATTTTTTTGCTCCTCTGAAAAGAAGGGTTTAATACAAAAAGCTTTTTTGAACACAAAAAAAGCTCTAAACAAGCCGTTAAAGTTGTCTCTAGAGCGTAAAGGCCATTAAGGCCGTATTGCAAAAAATCCATTAAGGCCATATTGCAAAGAAACTGCAAATATTTTTCGGGTTGTTAGTTATTTCGGGGTTGTCGGGTTGTCTCACAAAGATAAAAAGCGAAATTTGAAAAAAATTGCTGATACGCCCGTATTAACAATCTGTATGCATATAATGTGCTTTAATTTAGTTCAACGTTTCCCTTCAACTTTTCTTCAGATATTTATTTCAATATCCTCAGCCTTAGTAGTACCCACTACAGAAGTAATAGTTTTAGTGATAGTAGTGGTAGCAGTAGAAGCAGCGGTAGTTGTAGTAGCAGTAGCGTGCAAATATTGCCTATTTGGTCAATTGATCATTTCCCTTATCATTTCCCGATGATTGTTTTTGGGAAATGATGGGCGCGGGGGGAGGAGGTGGCTGTTTACTCTCAAATCACGTTTGACTTTTAAATAGGGCACTATAACTTCAAATTCCAAATCAAATGAGACCCATCTGAAGTTTATTCAGAAGTTTAGGATGTTTATTAAGATGAAAAGCGTTGAAGAGAGAAGTATGATGAGGAATTCGGGTTATTCTTCATTATAGAAACAAAAAATCAGGCTGAGACTAAAATAAACCTTTTAGAAAAGTCACAGTCGACTTACTGACCTCTCTCCCCTTTTTTTCAGAGAGAGAGAAATCTATGTAGAAGCACAGGCATTATAAATTCAACAGCCAATAAAGCAATTCAAGTGGCGTAAATTCACGAAATTTGGGGGAGGCGTAAAAATATATTTTGCAATATCTAGGGGGGACAAAGTGGTTGTTTTTTTTTTTTCAATTTCTGGTAAAAAAAAATACCAAACAAGAGCTAAGAGCTCATACGGCACTTATGTCGAGAGATCGGATCCGGTCCGGTTATGTCAATCACGCATCTAGAACTTGTAGTTATTTTCGAACTCGCCAAAGCACTAGAAACCCCCCCCCCCCCAATTCCCCCAATGAGATCGGATCTGGTCCGGTTATGTCAGTCCCGTATTTAGAACTTGTGCTTATTCTTCCCATCAGGTTTCATCCGATCTCTCCGCTCTAAGTGTTTTCCAAAGATTTCCAGTTTCCGTGATTTCCGTTTCGCCCCTCCACCCCCAATGTCCCCAGATCCAATCCGAATTGAATATTGAGCATCTGAGACATGATATCTTTCTATATATAAAGTTTCATTAAGATCCGATCACCCATTCGTGAGATAAACATACCTCAATTTTCACGATTTCCCCTACCTTCAGCCCCCCCCCAGATGGTCGAATAGGGGAAACGACTGTTATCAAGTAAATTTGTGCAGGTCCCTGACACGCCTATCCATTTTCATCGTCCTAGCACGTCCAGAAGCACCGAACTCGCCAAAGCACTGGAAATCCCCCCGCTCCCCCAAAGAGAGCGGATCCGGTCCGGTTATGTCAATCACGTATCTAAAACTTGTGCTTATTCTTCCCGCCACGTTTCATCCCTATCTCGCCACTCTAAGCGTTTTCCAATATTTCTGGTTTCCCCCTCCAACTCCCCCCAATAACACCAGATCCAGTCGGGATCTAAGATGAGAGCTCTGAGACACGAGGTCCTTATAATCACCCGTACATAAGTTAAATACCTCATTTTTTTCTAATTTTTCCGAATTAACCGTCCTTCCACTCCCCCCCCCCGATGGTGGAATCGGAAAGCGACTATTTCTAATTTAATCTGGTCTGGTCCCTGATAAGCCTGCCAACTTCCAGCGATCGCTATATTGATCACGTATCTAGTTTCAGATCTTCTTTATGTAAAAATCGGGGAGATCCGGGATTCGTCCTGAGGCCTTTCGCAGCCAAAGCGAGAATCATACCACAAGACCAATAAGCCACATTTAAGAACAACAATCATCTTATTGGCAAATAAAATTCTTCTCAACTATCTCGTTCACCCCTCCCCCCAGATGGTGGAATCGGGGAAGCGACTATTTCTACTTTGATTTGGTCTGGTCCCTGATACGCCTGCCAACTTCCGTCGTTCTAGCTTATCTGGAAGTGCCCGAAGTAGCGAAACCAGGACCGACAGACAGACCGACAGACAGACCGACGGACAGAAATTGCGGTCGCAATATCTGTCACTTGGCAAGTGCCATAAAAATTGATTTTTAATGAAAATACCTCCAAAAGAGGTATTTCCCAAATGTAAGGGGAAGGGGGGAGGGTCTAAGGGACAAATGTCCCTCCCTACTTCCCTATATAGATATTGTAAGCAGACTCAAATTAACGTTTCTTACCTTTCCTTTCCTTCACCAGCCACTACCATCCGTTGGTTGTCAGGTGACCATGCAATATCATGAATTGGACCAAAAAATGGTTGATATTCTGCTTTAAGTATGTGCTCTTTATTTACAGTATCCCATATTCGGACTTTTCCCTGCTGATCTCCAGATGCTATATAGAAACCACTTGGCGAGTATTTAGCAACATTTACTGTGCATGAGTGTTCAGTATACTGCTCAGCTATGGCTGGATTCTAAATGCCAAAAGAAAATGCATTTAATAAATCACGATGTTCATTCTAAAATTAGACTGCACAAATACATGCATTAAGAACCTGTTTTTCCTCCAAGTATGTTCCCAGGCAAAGGTAAAGGAGGCTCGAGACCTGACCACCACCTTTTATTATGATTCGTAGAATTACTAATGTTCCATTGTCTGCTAATAAGTGTCTTTCTTTAAAATTTTGAAAAATATAAAGTGAAAAAAAAAACAGAAATGGGAAATTATGATAATAGGTGCGAGGGCCAAAAGCTCGTATGATAACGAGTTCAAGGGCCAAAAGCTCGTATGATAACGAGTGCGAGGGCCAAAAGCTCGAACCGGTTATCAATAGGTGCCGAAGGCCCGAGCTTCCGACAGCAGGTGTTTTCTTGGGTATAATCATTCTAATTAGACACTGAGGAACGTCTCTTAAATCGATAAAGAAACTGTAGCTTACTTCATTGGACCTCCAATTAAACTTAACAGCCTATGAACAAAATCTAGTGAATGAAGGTATGCAAAAAAAAAGGCAAATCAGCATTATATTTATTCTTTTTCTTTTAATCTGAAGACTCTGTTGAAGGAAATTTAATATGTTACAAAGTAAAAAATAGAATACAATTGCAATCAATGGCTTAGTTCAATAATATCAAATCATAACCTTCCCAATGATACCGTTTGAAGTAGATCCTCAAATAGATCACTAATATAAAATCACAACAGAAAACATTAAACCTACTGCACATGAGTGTTCAGATGCTGCTCTGTTATAGTTAGGTTCCATATGGAAAAGGGAACAACCCTAAATGAATAACAAAGTAGCTCACAAGCTTTGACTTAACTGCAGTAAGCACTTTCAGAGCATGCTTTTACTACCAAAAAGTACCTAGGACAAAGCGAAGGGAGCTCTAGGCCTGCTCTCCCATCTGAATTGCAAAACTTTTACAATTTAATAAACAAAATTGTTCTATGCTCAATTTAGACTCCAGGCCAAAGACAAAAACTTTGGTTATTTTATCTTGAAATTAAACTTACAGAGCCTACAAACAAACTATGGTTTTGTTATTGAATACAATTACTACTACTAACGACTCACCACAGCACCAAGCCCCCTAAGGCCAACACAGCTACGCACGCTCCTCCTCAATCCCAATCTATTCAAAGATTCACTCTTTGCACCCTCACAGAAGGTTCCCATTTCCACTAAATCTTTCTTTATGGCATCCTACCACCCAACTACGGACGACCTTCTTTCTGTTTAGCCCTTGACAGTTGGCAAAAAAGGACAATCTTGGGAATCAGTCATCCTTCATCCAATGAACGTGCCCACGCCATTTCAATTTATCTCTCATTATAGCCAATTTATCTCTCATTATAGCCTAAATGAATAACAAAGTAGCTCACAAGCTTTGACTTAACTGCAGTAAGCACTTTCAGAGCATGCTTTTACTACCAAGAAGTACCTAGGACAAAGCGAAGGGAGCTCTAGGCCTGCTCTCTCATCTGAATTGCAAAACTTTTACAATTTAATAAACAAAATTGTTCCATGCTCAATTTAGACTCCAGGCCAAAGAGGAAAACTTTGGTTATTTTATCTTGAAATTAAACTTACAGAGCCTACAAACAAACTATGGTTTTGTTATTGAATACAATTACTACTACTAACGACTCACCACAGCACCAAGCCCCCTAAGGCCAACACAGCTACGCACGCTCCTCCTCAATCCCAATCTATTCAAAGATTCACTCTTTGCACCCTCACAGAAGGTTCCCATTTCCACTAAATCTTTCTTTATGGCATCCTACCACCCAACTACGGACGACCTTCTTTCTGTTTAGCCCTTGACAGTTGGCAAAAAAGGACAATCTTGGCAATCAGTCATCCTTCATCCAATGAACGTGCCCACGCCATTTCAATTTATCTCTCATTATAGCCCAAAAAAGCAGGATAGAACCGCATTTTTCGCAGGCCTACTGTTTCAAATATGGTCAGTCAGCCGGGTACCCAGAACAATCCGTAGGGAATTTCTCTGGAAAACATCTAGCACATCTTCATCCACTTTTTGGAGCACCCATGCTTCAGAAACATCTTTGACCACTGTTATCACTGTAGCTTCCAAAATTCTAATCTCGGTTTGCAGACTTATCTTCCTGTTCTTCCAAACTTTTTTTAAATGTGAAAAACACTCTGAGCCTTGGCTATTCTACTTTTAACATCTTAACTCCTCCCACCTTCTTTACTAATAATACTACCAAGGTAACTGAGCTGTCCGCCTGATCAATCTTTTTGCTGCCCAACGTCACCTTTTCAACTTCACTCATTCCTAGCCTTAGTGGCTTGGTCTTCTTAAAATTAATTTTCAAACCTATTTTAGCACCCTGAACTTGCAAAACCTCTAAAAACTCATTTGTTTTGCTAATACTTTCATCTAGGATGCTTAAATCGTCAGCATAATCTAGTTCCAGGAAAGTTTTTCCTCCCCATTTGATTCCGTTTTCTTCCATTGCCTTTCCTGTGCTCCTTAAGAAAAAGTCCATCAAAATGATCCATTTAAAAGAGGATAGAACACAACCCTGCTTATCTCCTGATTTAATACAAGAACATAAAAACTAAAACATAAAAAACTAAAATATATATGCACAAGCATATATAATTCTTGGGATGATGTATAGTGTTCAGCACACCAGGACGCACAGCAAAAGGAATGGGCAACAACTCATCTTCACAACATACCTAGCTCCAAATACATCTGGTGAAAACACCTTACAGTATTTTAAGCATCAGAAGACTAGTAATCAGCCATGGCAGGGACAAAAATTCATCCAATTTGCTTCCCAAAGTGACAGGGTGAACATAGGTGTAACCAGAACAAGACAGGGGGTCTAGAGAATTTGGAAGACAGGAAAGGAGTATGAAGCCCCCCCCCCCCAAAAAAAATTCGCATTACATTTACCCTTTTCTATCCATAATAAATGTGAAATTTCTTGAATATTCCCATGAAGAGTGCCTACACACTACAAACAAATAATCAATTATTTTTAAGTTATTAAATAAAATTTGACAAATTCCTTAAACAGCTTTGTGCAGAAGTCTTTTGTCACGACGCTCTATGAGCAAATCATTTTGATCCTTGGTAATATTTCTGTAACTTTGATTTGCTAATTTTTTGTACCTAAATCTGGAATCTGAGATAAACAATCCCCCTCAAAACTTATCAACTTGATAAATATATTTAATTTTCCAACTTACCTCTATATTTCTAATTATCACAGTGTTACTATGTGTATAAAGAAAGTTTTTGCCTTTTGGATCACTGCCAAGTACAATGGGTTGCCCTCTTGTCGTTTTTGGCAATGTTGCAAATAATGACTCTGGAAAATAAGTAGTCATAAAAATAACATTTTGTTTAGATAAAATTATTCCAGCTGTTAAAAAGACATGCCACTTTCAATCTTCAATTTGGAAAATAAACTAGTTTTTTTAATTACAGTATTTAATTATAACTGAACTGCCTTTTTGTTGTCCAATAGAGCTACCAACTCAGACAAATCATAAGGCTTATCCCTGCCCTTCCTGTAATGTGTCTGCAAGTTATGCCTCCCTATAGAGCTGAGGAAGACATTTATGTTTAGGACAATAAACATAAACTAATTATAACAAAGTTTTAATGAAACCATGGGAAAAATTCTATAAGACCAGTTGCAGAAATATGAATTTCTTTTTCAGTAGAAAAAAGAAGTCATAAGAATGTTTTCATTATAGATTGAATAAATTTTTACCTTAAAACATGCATTTACAAAAAAATGCTAAATTTGTGTTTCTTTGAAGTACATTTTGAATCAAAGACAAAAATAAAACAAATCAAAAATCTGAAAAGAAAGTTTATGAGCATTATAATTTCTGCACTGAAAAAAAAGGCTAGCCTAACAAGAATGAGTTCTGTGGATACCTCTGAGATATCAGTAGCTCATCCCAGACAATGCGTCATGGCTTACTGCACTCAACTTTACCATGAGCTAACTTGAAGGGGGGGGGGGCAGTTCTTCAGAACTATATGTCATACAACTCTACAGAGTTCCAAAGGTCAATCACATTGTTAGAGAACCATTTATTTTGCACCTAGCAATAAGAAAAGATTATTGTTTTGGAGGATGGCCTTACTTCTTTAAAAGCTTTTCAGATGGAAATTTTAAGGGATGATGTCCTAATAGAAGAGCAGCCTATAAGTCATTAAGACAGTCTCAAAGTTCTATCAGTATGTAAGATTCAGAAATTTTGGCCTATAGGCATGGGAGGAACCTGGAAAATATTCATAGCCCTTTATGCAGTTAGTCACCTGGTCTAGGACAACTTCTGAAATTCATTGATCCAAATTCCTGACTAGGGCTGCAATGCAAATGTCCACAAATTTGAATATTGATTAATGTGTCACAAGCGTATTAATTAGTACTGAAAATCAACTAAAAGTGGTGTTTTTATTATATGACAGTTTTGTTGGCTACAATAATAGCGAATTGTGCCTGTTGATTGAATTTAGATTGTTCATTAAGCAAAAGTCTTTTTTACTCTTTGAATTCCTGACTTAGTGGCAGTACGGATTATTTTTTTTAAGCGTATGACCTTCCATTTATAGATTTTAAATGCAATTACAAACAATTTTGAGCATTATCCTTGTTCAAATAACACCTAATACTGACAAGACAAATGCTTTGCATTTGATGTCAACATTACATGCATTTAACTAGTTTCAATTAAAATGTATTTAAAAAAATGTTGCCTTGACAACACAAAAAGACATGATCATCTTGGTTGTCACAGTAATATTAAATTTTGCCAACCAACTTAAAACTGGAATTGTTCTAAACATTTGTATTTTAAAATATCCTATTTCAGCAAATGGAATATTTGCTCAACCTTAGGACTAAGATGAACACACTAAAATTCCTCTAATAATTTCAATTTGAAAAATGAATATAAGTAATTACAGGAAAACTAAGCAGACTAAAATAAAGAAAAACTTATTTGAGTTTTTATGATATTAGCCAAGAATTGGGACTACTACTACTTATACTAATAATAATAGTAATAATAATGCATTTCAACCCTACATATAAGCTCAAAATGTGCTTATAGGAGTACAAAGATACAGGAAACTAAAGAAAAATGAAAGCTCAATCAAGAAAAAAGTCACAAGGAAAATAACATCTCAACTATGTAGTGCAGAAAGTTGACAATACTTTCACAATACTTATGGAACTTGTCCACAAGCAGCTATGTTTTTGACAATATATCATTAAATTCATCTCTACTGGAAATGTGCCAGTTATGAGTCCAAAGTGGCAATGCGAAAGATATTCGCAAAAAAAAGAAAAGAGATCAAATTTTCTTCCACTAAGATAATGTGAAAAACACTCCATAATGGGACCAAGTAGAAGATATTTGGGGCATTGTAAAGTCTGCCCAGGGTTGTTTTGTGAAACTGGCCTTTAACTTAAGCAAGCAGCCTGTAAGATTTTGAAGAGAGGAGGCAATAAAAGAGAAGAACAGAGAAGACGACACAGAAACAGTTACTGGGCCAAAATTGATAGTTATGAGAGGATGCAATTAAAATCAAATTGCCATTAAGTCATTGACCAATTGGAGACAAAGCCAAGACAGGTAGTCTAAGTTAGAGGCAGACTTTAGTCAAAAAACTCAGTTTTAGGGGAGGCAACTTGGATGTCAATCTCATTGAGACAAGGGCAAATTACATAAACTGCATTTTGGAAAATTTTGAGATCATCTGATAGTAGAAGAATGTTGTCTGTGTAACAGAGGTGGCTGGCATCAATATAGGGCTTAATTAGGAATGGAGGAATACTTTTACCTTAAATCGCATTTGCCAGCGAGATAAGGTGGTAGGTCCTCCTGTAGTTCTTGCTTGTGGTGAGTGATGTAATTATGTTGGCTTAGCTTCTCAGTCCAGCCTCCACTCAGCCCTTTCCCAGTCCCTGTCAACTCCAGCCTTGAAGTAGTGGGGAGTCTCAGCTTGGATGGTAGACTTGGATAGGCTATTTCAGGGGGGGATCAACCGAATGGAAAATTACACCTCAATGTAATGTTTTGGATAGCATTATTGAAAAGAGCTGGACTAAGGACAGAACCTTTTTCACACCTTTACAATCAGTGATGCAGTTGCTGAACTGGCAGCGCCCATTTGGATCCATTACCAAACCAATTGCATAAGAGACTGCAGAGAAAAGGTTTTTTTTCCACTTCTCAACAGAGGAAGAATAGCCTGTGAATGAATGATGGGATTGAACCCCTTTAAACTGTTGATCACACAAACATAGAGATTATATTTCAGCATCTGGAAGCAGTTTAAAATAACCAAAAAAATTACATGTGCATTTTGTATGCCCAAGCCTTTGGGGAGTTCAAACTCATTGTCTCCATTGTCACACTTTGTGTTGATTTCTTGGCTTTTCAAAAAGCTTACAAACATTGGAGAAAATGGCAATTGGTCTGTGTAACTCCCAAATTTTTTGGATTTATGCCCTTCTTTAAGACACAGATAACAAGACCTTCAAAAAGGGCAGTTGGAACAGATTACTGACCAACACAAGTCTGAAATAATAGCAATATACAATGCATAAGAAGTGAAGCAGTGGATAAGTGGCACTCAGTTTGTACCTTGTTTGATCCTGGGGCTTTACAAGGTTTCATTTAGCAAATGAATTTTAGCAAAATGGGATTGGACTAGGGCCTGTCTTTGATATGGGGTCAGTGTCATTATCAGCTATTGGAAAAATATTGGCTCTTTTTTTTAATGTGCAACTTATATAGAAGATGGCACCAGATTTCCTCAGGTAATTTTTGCTTGTCCAGTCCTTGGGAGTGGATCCACCAACTCAGTCTGATCATGGTTGAGAGTCAAAGTATATTTGTTGCCAATACTAAGCTTCACTGTGAAATAAGCAATGACACAAAGTGTTTCCCCCTGTTCCATCTTGCATAAGCTTTAGGTGTGCCTTCTGGCCATGCAACTCCTTAACTTTATTTTTTTAAAAGGCAGCAGCATACTGGCAGCAACATGCACTGTGTGCATGCCTTAATAGACTCCCTTCAGTTGTGCAGTGCAGCATGGTAACATGAGACTGAAGCAGCATACCACATAAAAAATAACCATGTTGGTTTTGTGAAGTCTGGGTAACAGCAGTAAAATTACTCATCAATAGCAAGTTTTTCACTATTTTTTAATCTACTCTGTTGGGGCCTTGGGCCCTATTTAACAGATAAATAGCCTTTTTTGTAAACTTAATTTGATTCCTCTTTAAATTCAATGTTTCATCCCTAGGTTTAGCTATTATTAAATATCATTTTGCCCTGTCAATATTCTTAAACATTTGTGGAGACCCACAATTTACAAAAAAAAATTTAATCTTAGACTGATGCTCAGGTGCTGCTTCAGTGCTCTCTGATGTATTCTTTTCAGATGTATTCCAGAGAAATTGCCTATGGATTGTTCTGGGTACATGGCTGACTGACTGTATTTCAAACAGTAGGTTGTACAAAAAATTTGGTTTAATCCCACTTTCTAGGGCTATAATGAAAGAAAGGTTGAGATGGCTGGGCCACATTCTGCAGATAAAAGATGACAGATTGCCAAAGATTGTCCTAGATGGAAGATTGGCTAGATGGAAAGTAGGTTGTCCTTGTCTGGGTTGGGAGGATGTCATAAATAAAGATTTAAAAGAAATGGGAACTTTCTGGGAGGGTGTAAAGAGGGAGGCATTGAATAGATTAGGTTGGAGGAGGAGCATGTGTAGCTGTGTTGGCCTCAGGCAGCTTGGTGCTGCAGTGAGTTATTAGTAGTAGTATTCTTTGGCATGCAATAGACCAGGGAAAACCTTTTCAAAGGTTTCAAAGAAACCTTTGAGTGTGAATACGGGCAAAGGATGCAGGGTTTAAACTTTAGGTAAGATTTTTTCTGGATAGAAATTTATCAGCAATTATATTGGCTGTCTACCTTTGGTACTGTTTTATATGGGCATCAGTATTGGATCCCAAAAGTCTACACTAACCACACCCTAGTTGGGACAGCTAAAGGTGTAACAATGACAAAGTTCTTCTAGTGATCAATTTTTGACCCATGGTGGAGGAGAGCATGTTAATAGGTAACTTCATACCACAGGAGGATCATCAGAGAATTTTTAAATAACAAAACTTAAATATCACATGGGGATATCAGAATTTAGGAATGCCTAGGTGGGGTATGGCCCAAAATTGGTTGGGAGCCACTGGTCTAGAGCCTGATACTGACTCAGGGACTCATATAATACTGACAGGAAATTATCAAAATCATGCCATCATTAGGTGGCAAGAATCAGGAGCAGCAAGGCCTATAACTAAAGGCCATTACAACTGCAGAAGTAGGAGGGAGATAGTAAATATAAAAGTTTTTGGTGTTGAACATCCAAAACAGTTTTTTGGTGTTGGATATTTTTTTTTTCCAATGCAGCAACATTAATTGGGTTAGACTGGAAAGATAAATTTGGTGTCAGATTCAAAACTCTGCCAATTTTGCTGGGGGCCATTTCTTATTTCATATCTTGAATCTGTCTTGTCACTATTTGAGCTTGTCTATTTTTCCACAATGGAGTGTTTTTAGGAGCCCCTGTTTAGTGACTTAACTGTTAAGTGACTTTACATTTTATGTCTGCTTGGCATACTTGATTCTTATTACTATGATTGCACACACATCTGCAGCACTTGGTTGGGTTTGAACCCTCTTGAGTGAAATGTCTGTAAACAATTTTCCATAAATTATGAAGTAAGAATTGTTGTTGATAAAATTCTAGCTACTTTTTACTATCTTGGAAATTATGGCAGATATTTTACATCAATTTCAAGTTTTCAATCTCTTATTCATTGGCTTTAGTTTTTGAAAATCTTATTTCTGTTATTTTTTTAGAATTTTAAGCCATGTCTGGTTTTTACCCAGCCTAGTCTCCTGAATTTTCATTGTGCTACAGAAAGTAAAACCACTAAAACCTAGCCTAGGTAAAATTCTAGTTAATTGACTTCTTGCTATCTCAGAAAGGGTTTAGGTTAGGAAAATAAAACTTTCAGGGATGGGTCTACAGGCTAAAGTATGCCCCAGGGAGGTATTTTAAAGTACCTGCCTCCACTCCTTCTTCCTTTAGAGGGCCTTGAAATATGCCTACATGACAGGTCTATACCTATTGAAATTTTGACAAAACAACATTTTACCTTAATTTTCAGTTACTAGTTGTTTTTTCTCTGCCTTTAGTTCTGAAAATGCAATTCCTGTTATTTGAGTGGAATTTTGAGCCATATCAATGTTTTTTTTTTTCAAAATTTAGGAAATGTATTTGCATATCTTTAAAACCTTATAAAATGGAATTGAGCAAAGTTATGAAGCTGAAAACAATTTTGTTGTACTTCAATTAAGCAGAAAATCTATTTTGAAAGATTTTTGCTTTTATAACACACATATTTTTAAAGGTCAGGGCCCTCTAGAGGGAGGAGTGGAGGTAGTTGCTTCAAAACACCTTCCCATGACATAATTTAGTCTGTAGATACATCCCTGAAAGTTTCATTTTCCTAACCTAAACCCTTTCTGAGATAGCAAGAAGTCAATTAACTAGAATTTTACCAAACAATCATAGCAAAAAAACATAGAAATACTAATATAAATGAATAAATTACAAGAATTTACTAATAAAGAATAAATTAAACTCAAAACGAACAGAAATTAAAAAAGTCAATTAACCAGAATTTTACCCTAACCTACCTTTTATTTTATACTTTCATTTAAGAATACCATTTTTTGATAATTTTACTGAAAAAGAATGGCCCCTCCTAGATTTTGAAAAACAGTGTTGACACCCCCCCCCCTCCATACACACACACATTTTCGTGAGTTGATGCTCTGCTGTCTTTATATGCAAATAGCCTGAGAAGATCTTAATGAAGAATTGATAAGGCTGTCATTTTATCAAAAATCATACTTTGATTCCAAGAGGCCATTTTGCTAAGAAAAAAATGGGCTGCTTCAGTTTGAAAGTCGCCCTTTTATTTTACTCAATTGTCTTCTTCCTAAAAATGATTTGGATCTAACAGTAATTAGCGTCATCTATCATTTTTAGACCCTGGGACCTATTTTGCATATCATTATATGAAATTATTCAAGAAATGTACTATTTTAGGTTAAATTAATATAAAAAAACAAGCTTTTTAATTACAAGTAAGGAGCAAGATTAAAAACTAAAACGAACAGAAATTATTCCACATACGAAAGGGACTGCCCGCTCCTAAACACCTCGCTCCTTACGCTAAAGTTTGACTCTTTCTCACAACTGTACTTTAAGAACAATAAAAAACATTAGCGTAAAGAGCGAGGCATAGAAGAGGGGTCATCCCCTTTTATATATGGATTATTTCTGTTCGTTTTAAGTTTTAGTGTCGCTCCTTACTTGCAGTTAAAAATTTGTTTTTTAAATTTAATTTCTGAACGTTTTTTAGTTAATATATGTCTTAATTTTGACTCACCGCACCTGAATTATTAAAACGAAATTTGCATGTTAATTTTTTTGGGGCTAAGTGGCTTACTTATAGTTTTGATTGGACGATTTTGATTAAAAAAAAGGGGTGGGGAGGAAGCTGCTCTCCAATTTTTGGTCACTTAAAAAGGCAACTAGAACTTTTATTTATTCACGAACGTTTTTATTAGTAATAAATATACATAACTTACGAATTAACTTACGTAACGAAATTCTATATTTTAATATTTCTTATTACGTATATGAGGGGGTTCTCCCCCTCGTCAATACCTCGCTCTTTACACAAAAGCTTCAATTTGGTCCCAATTTTTTAAGAATGACCCCTGAATCACAAAGACCGTAGAATAAATAGTTGAAATTACCAAAAATATTTTAGCGTAAAGAGTCAGGTATTATGGAGGAGACGAACATGAATAATAATTTGTATCCATGTTAGATTCTAATGCTGCTCCTTACTTCCACCTGAAAAAACTTTTTTTTAGTTATTTTCTCGATTTTTTTTAAATAATACTAGAAAATCCCACGGCACCTTCATGGAAATTTTCTTCCCTCATGATAAATTCCTCAATGGAAAAATCCTCCTGCGTAACCTCCTCCCCCAACCTTCCTTTAACATGAAAAAGTCCCCATGAAAATGTCTTTGCACGTCCCAATAACTATTACTATATGTAAACAATGGTCATGGTTTGGAACTTGCAGCCCCTTCCCCAGGACTGTGGGGGATTAATTCGTCCTGAAAGACATAATTATTAGGTTTTTCGACTATGTTTAACAAAATGGCTATCTCAAAATTTGATCCAGTGACTTTGGGAAAAAAATGAGCGTGGGAGGGGGCCCAGGTGCCCTCGAATTTTTTTGGTAACTTAAAAAGGGCACTAAAACTTTTGATTTTCGTTACAATGAGCCCTCTCGTGACATTCTAGGACCACTGTGTCAACCCGATCACCCCTGAGGAAAAAAACAAAACAAAAATAAACAAGTAAACATGCACCCGTGATCTTCAGGGTGATCCTGTTTTCTGGGAAAAAAAAATACAAAATTCTAAATTTTTGTAGATAGGAGCTTAAAACTTCTACAGTAGTGTTCTCTGATACGCTGAATCTGATGGTGTGATTTTTGTTAAGACTCTTTGATTTTTAAGAGTGTGTTTCCTCCTATTTTCTAAAATAAGGTGAATTTTCTCAGGCTCGTAACTTTTGGTGGATGAAACTAAACTTTTTGACACTTATATATTTAGAATCAGCGTAAAAATGTGATTCTTTTGATGTAATTATTGGTATCTAAATTCTATTTTTTAGAGTTTCGGGTACTATTGAGCCATGTCACTCCTTACTAGAGTTTGTTACCACGAACCGTTTGATATAAAACGAGACTAAATAGAAGAGAAGAACATGCTGAAGTGTTTAGCTGACAAAAGCTGGGGACCTGATAGGTTAATATTAATGCTGTTTTATACTGCTGCAATACGGTAAAAAAATAGAGTATACCAATCCATCGATGGCAGAAATGTGTGACAAAAATTATTATCAGCTAGAAAAAGTACTAAACCAAGTCTTAAGAATAATTAAAGGTGGAATAAAACCGACACCAATCCCAGCCTCAAGGATGGAAGCGGGAATCGTGTCATTAAAAAGAAGAATTTAACAGCTTGCAACAAAACATATATTGAAAATATCGAAAGAAATTAACCACTCTAAGCAAGAAAAATCAAACTGCAAATCTCAGAAGCTTGGAAATCCATTCCATGGAACTATGCGAAGCCACTGGTCCCCTGCTGTTGCCAGTATTGTTAATACCTTAGGTATCAATGAATATTGAGATATAAAATGTAAGAGAACAAACTCCAAAATTATTTTAGAATAAATATTAACATTATTTATTATTATTAATATATGGGCGTATCCTATTTGGAAGAAAGAAGATCCGCCACAGGTTAAGAGAAATTGTTTGCTTAATTCTTTAAGTGAAAAATCCGGATCTTTTCAGCAATATTTCATAGATGGGTCCAAAATTGAGAGAAATTGGGATATTTTGTAATATCAATTGAAAAAGGTATGACTTTTACAGGAAGGCTTGAAGGATTGTCAATATTCGACGCAGAAATGACAGCAATAGAAAAAGCAATAAACCTTATTCAGAGAGAATGTCCACAAAACAGCAAAGTACTAGTTCTTTCAGGTAGCAGGTCGACAACCGTAGTAATAAAAGGAATTAGACACAAATCTGTTATGGGAATCCATGAGGAATAAAAAATGTGTCAAGAAAAAGACATAAGAGTAGGACTGCAATTATCTCCAAACAACTGTGAAATCAATGGTAATGAAAAAGCTAATAAATTAGCAAGGGAGGCTACCCTTCTAGGCTCAAGAAGTTCAGAGTACACAAGTTTTTGTTCAAATTATCGGAGAGTCACCTGGTTAATAAGAAAATCAAAAATAACATGCAACCATGGAAAATCTAAAATTCAATATATACAATACTACGAAGGAAAGACACCAGATAAAGAATATATACCCACAACAGAAAAGCAGCAAACGTTATATTTCGATAGAGTCCAACATACAGCAACAAAAGAACACTTTAAGAAATTGATTTTAAGCGAATCAATATTCGCAATTGTGCAAGTAATACAGAGTCTATCCGTCACCTGCTGTAAGAGTGCGGAAACCCAAGAACGTCACTGAAAAAAAAATGTGACTCGCTGAGCTTCAATTATTGTGAAGTGGATATGTTATACCCACCACAAAGTGAAAATGACTATGGGACATTAATGTACAGAATTGCAAATGTCCCTTTCATCCTCAAATCTTGAAATGGTTTAGTTTAAATTATTGAGCTCCTAAGAGGAAGAAGAAAAGATTGTGCAGATATATTTTGAGATTTTTTTTTGAAAATTTGAAATTTTGAGATTTATTATTTGCACAGAGATTGTACACTGGCGCCTCCAAATACCTATCAAGAAGGAGAAGAGAACAACAAACTCCATAACATGAAAATGATAGATTTAGAGAATTTTTTTTATCTAACGCTATTTTTTGCAAGACAACGCAACGAAGGATGAATTTGGTTAAGAAAAATAAAATAAGGTGATAAATAAAAATATAAATAAAAATTAATAAGAAAAATAGGGGTGAATAATAAATTTGAAGGAGTGTTGAATGAAAAACGGCTAGTATATTTGATAAGACTCTGGAAGGCAATCCTTTGCGATGCACTATTGTCAGTAAAAACTTTTCAAATATTTTCAATAATCAACAACCATATTCCATGCCACATAAAATTGAGAAGAGAAATGTTATTGATGCTGCCGTGGATTAATGATAAGCAGGTCTTGCAAGAAATGTGGAAAGCAATCCAAATCCAAAGGATAGTGGAGAAAAAAAAATTTAAACCAAGTAGAAAAGTCAGTTGAGCCCAATTGAGCAGAAAGTGCTCAGACATTAAAAATACTCGAAAGAATCAAACACCCAAAACATGCTTATGGTTACATTTAAAGAAAATAATATATTATGTTAGCGGCCCGCTCTTTACGCTAAAGCTTTTTACTGTTTTAAAAAGTAGAGTTGAGAGAAAGAGTTAAACTTTAGCGTAAGGAGTGGTCCGTTGAGGAGGTAACAGTCCCTTTCATATACAAAGTAATTTCTGCTCTTTCTAAGTTTCAATGTCGTTCCTTACTTTCAGTTAAAAAAAACTTTTTTTTATTTATTTAACCATACTTAAAACAATTTGATACCTCTTTACCAAGTTTTGTTAAGCATTTATTACTAATCAATCGTAAGTAAGAATTGACATTTGTTGGTTAAAATTGACAGTAAAAAATTAATAGCGCTAGTAATAAAAGTAAATTGCACTAACAAGAGTTAGGGAAGGGGTGAGAATCACCAGATGAAACCATATCCCAAGTTAAATACATAGAAACCACTACACTTCATGATTAAGAATAACACAACATTTTCCCTTATTTTTCGGCGCAGCAATACATATGGTACATTCTCCCATTAATGTTGATTCCGAATGTTTAAAATCTATTTAGTTTTAAGCTACTCATCAAAGGTTACTAGAGTAAGAAGATTTGAACAATTCTAGGAAAAGGGGAAAAACTCAAAGGGGTCAGGAGGGCTGTCTTGAATAAAAACTATACCTTAAATTCAACATGCCAGTGAACCTTAGATTTGAGGTCTCATACCCCTAAATGCAAACAGACAACATCTTGTTCTTTTTCCAAAGAAAATTGTAAAGGATAAGTGTGTTTTTTTTTGTACCAGGAGTGATTCCATTGAACAAGGGGCATAGAATATTAAGAAAATCGTCATAGAATATTAGGACATCGGTCATTCTAACCTAACTTCAACGTTAAGATCCTTTTTAAGCAACAAAAGAAACCAAGGGCCAGAGAGATACCGATTTCTGGCCTTTCTTTCTGAAAAATAACAATTCTAGCCAGGAAAGCACGAAAACAGGGGTGTAATTTGCTATGAGGAAGGGTGAGGGGGCAACTGCCCCTCCTAGACCTTGCTTTCCCATCCCAGTTTACCCTCCACCCTCAGGTAAATTTTTGTTTCTTATAAAATCTTGTCAAAACTAAGATAAGCCTGCAGAATTCAGGCATCCACAAAATGGGTCAGTTTCCTTTAGTATATCTTTGCCTGTATGGTACTATATGGCTCATTTTTTAGTTTTCACTGTCATTTTCGCTTGATTTAATAAAATTGGTTCCAATTTTAACCCCCCCGAGTTTTGATGAAATCACACCACTTTACCAAAATATATACTATCATGATAAATTCAGGAATAGCCAGTCTGTTTAACCCGTTTCGTAGATTATAATACTGAGGAGGGGGGAGGGTACCCGGTTCGGCGCCTAAGATATACAAAGTTTTTTGCAAAATGAACAGTTATTATGAACATTTCATACAAATACATACGCAATACACACGACTATACAACAATCTTTAGTAGTGCAACGGCTAATTTTGCTGTGATTTTTTTTTGTAGAGACGGGGTTGCCCAAAACCTCTAAACGTTCATATTTGGAGTAAATTTTCAAACTTTCCGTAAAATGTCCTTTGGACAGAGGAGAAGGGGATTTAATCTCTAGCCTCCCTTCATTTAGAGAAATATATTTGAAATAAGAATTTAATATGGAAACTGAGGGGTTGATTGATCCCCTTCTATTATAGATATATTTTGAGCTTCGCCTTGCAAAGGTAGAAGACAACTGGGTAATTTGCAGGAGCAGTATTATTTCAACTGAGCCTTCCCCTCCTCCTTCTTAAACAGTTAGGAAAATATTACCCTAAAAATTCATTTTTGGCATTTCAGAGCCCGGAATGAATATGACGGAGAATTTATTTCTTTTTTATTCAAATCTTTCAGTCATTCTGAACATGATTGATTGTGCACGAATACCAAAGTGCTGGAAGTCTTTCGTACTAGACAGAGTAGTACTATTTGGAGCAGAATTTGACTCCGACCATCCTCTTCTGGTAGCCAAGTCCAAGCTAACAATGAAAAAAAAAACCAAAAAATCAAAAATCCTTTGATTACGGACGAATTTTCGGTGGTATCATAGGCAGCGCAATAGCGCTGCCTAAGTAAAAAGCGATGTGGGCACAGTGTATTTTTTTTTAGACCAGAGCACGTCGCATCAAAGGAGTTGTCGAAGAAACTTTGAAAAGGGCTCATTTGATTGGAAATTGGAAAGGCTTGTGCCCTTTTTAATAGTCGAAATTGATTAGAGGGCGACTACCCCTCCCACGCCCACCATTTCCCTAATCACATCAAATCAAAATTTTGAGATAGCTATTTCGTTCGACGTAGTTGAAAAGGTTCTGAAATTATGTCTTTGAGGATGAACCCCCCCCACAGCCCTCAGGGCACGGGTTGTAAGGTATACCCTGGGGGGCATATAAGGCATATATAGAAAGGGGCTATCGTATAAACTTTAGAGGGGGTTCACTGGATAGGTAATCAGAAGTCCTAGTGCCCTGTAATCAGAGGGTGGATACCCCCCCCCCCCTCCGACAGCTGGAATTTACCCGAAATAAAATGAAAAAAAACTTCGTTTTCTTAAAGAGTTAAAGAGGCTGCGTCCCAAAGTCGAACCTTAAAACGTACAGGAATTAGGAGAGGCAGTTGGGGGGCTGCCGCCCCCCAAACCCCCCGCTTTTAAAGACTCTTTCGTACAGGTTTTTTGTTGTGGGGGGACTTCATTGTTACTAATTACTAGTTTCGGCGCAATGGTTCTCCTGTCCTCTTGTGTTTAACATTTTCGAAGTTATTCCATTATTCATTCATTTCAATTTTTTGTTAATTAAAATAGGGCCTTTCCAAAGCCAAGAGCGGGGGGCGGCAGCCCCCCACAACAAAAAACCTGTACAAAAGAGTCTTTAAAAGCGGGGGGTTTGGGGGGCGGCAGCCCCCCAACTGCGTCTCCTAATTCCTGTACGTTTTAAGGTTCGACTTTGGGACGCAGCCTCTTTAACTCTTTAAGAAAACGAAGTTTTCTTCGTTTTCTATTATTTCATATTATTTCTGTACGTTTTTCTACAATCCATGGTGGATGTAATTTAATAATAATTTTCCATGTTTATTTTCTCGCTTTCTGTATCAATAAATTCAAACTGACAAAATTATCTAATTTTGATAATTTTAATAGTTTAGCAGCTTAATTAAAAATTTAGCAGCTAGTGGTTTCTACCCACCCGCCTCCGGTTTATGGGCCCAGCGCGTTTCCGCTGCGCCAAGCTGCTGTTATGCTTGTTATCAAACAAGTTATTACAATAGAAAATTTCACCAACGGCTTCAATTAGGAAATCAATTTAAATGGTTCTTTTAACTTGCTTCCATCAAGCCTTACCCCCGCTTCGGTATAAATTCTTGTGAACATTCCAGTATGTAATTCTGATCACATTTTTCCATGTTTATTTTCTCCCTTTCTGTATCAATAAATTCAAACTGACAAAATCACCTAATTTTACAAATTTTAAAAAGTTAGCAGCTAGCGGTTTCGATCCACCGACCTCTGGATTATGGGCCCAGCACGCTTCCGCTGCGCCAAGCCGCTGTTAGTGCAATAATTTTTCAAACAAGTGATGTTATTACAAGAGAAAATTTTACCTTCAATGGGGAAATGGGTTTTTCTAAGCTAGAAAATCGGGGGGTTAAGATTTCCCTACAAAACTTTCAAGGGCACTTACTCGGAGAATTCCGCGTCGAATGAGTCTTCGTACACCCAGATCCGATGTTGGCTGTGACCTGTAGGCTTAAAGAAAAAAAAGAAAATGAACATTAAGTGGCTATGCGTGGTTTCTGGAAAACAGGGAAGGAGTTATCTGATCGAGCTGAAATTTCGCGGATAAGCTCCTGGGCCTTAGGGGACCTTAACTTGTGAATTTCATCCCGATCGGACAACGCTAAAGGGGGGCTGGGGTTGGGGGGTCGAAACTTTCGGCCAGATTTTCCCAATGAAGGAAAAGTCGGAGGGGGATGAAATTCGGCAGGTTTCTTAGTTAGAGCTCGGGCTACGAAATGCATCCCTTCCCATCCCTCTGCGACCACTGGAACCGAAGATCGCTTAACATTGTCGTGGTTCGCCACTTTAAAGAGGCACGAATGTGCCTCCTTGATGCATCTGACAGAAATTTTGAGATGTCCATTTGCTGTCGTAGAAACTTCAAAAAAGACTGATTCGATTGGAAATTGAAAGGGATATTTTTAATAGTCAAAAGTGACCGGAGGGCAACTAACCCCCCTCCCACACCCACCCTTTTCCAAAGTACATTCAATCAAAATTTTGAGATAGCCATTTTGTTAGACGTAACGGAAAGGTCCAAAAATTAAGTATTTGAGGATGACCCCCCCCCGTCCCAGAGCCCTCAGGGCAAGGGTTCCCGAAATGCATCTGATAGAAATTTTGAGATAGCTATTTGTTGCTGTAGAAACTTCAAAAAAGGCTCATTCGATTGGAAATCGAAAGGGCTAGTGCTCTTTTTAATAGTCCAAAGTAATTGGAGGGCAACTAACCCCCCATCCCACGCCCACCGTTTCCCCAAGAACATCCAATAATTAATTTGAGATAGCTATTTTGTTCAACATAATTGAAATCTCCGAAAATTATGTCTTTGAGGATGACCCCCACAGATCTTTGGGCAAGGGTTGTAAGTTATGATCTGGGGGCATATATATATATATATATATATATATATATATATATATATATATATATATATATATATATATATATATATATATATATATATATATATATATATATATATATATATATATATATATATATATATATATATATATATATATATATAGTTAGGGTGATCATATACAATTCGGAGGGGCTGATTGGATTGGTAATCAGACCTTCTAGCGCCCTGTTTAAGATTGGAGGGCAACAAGGCCCCCCTCCCCCCATGCCCATCAATTCCAAAAACACATCCAATCAAAATTTTGAGATGGCCATTTTGTTCAGTGTTGTTGAAATGTCTGGAAATTATGTCTTTGACAACCCCCAAACCTTCTCAAGACCAAAAAAATAATTCGCACTTTAATAATAAGAAATGGCTGTGGATTGTCAGTTTAGTACATATCTATCGATATATATTACTTAAAGTTTTGAGAATTCTAATTTATTAAAGTTGAAAAAGTTATAAGACATTTTAAACATATATTGTTTATTTAAATCACGCAATGAATAACCGAGTCAAACTCAAAACGAGCAAAAATTAAGTAGGGCTGACAACCCCCAGCTTAGGGGGATACTACTGTTACTACTTCTGCTCTTACAATTTAAATAAATTATGAGTGTAAGTGTATCCAGGTTGTCAAAGAACATTGATATAATCTTTTGGGAGTGATGTTGAGTTTTATTTTTCAGGTCAACTTCAGAAGCCATAAAATTAAATTAAAAAATATTGTTTGTGTCAGGATTGAAAATTGTATAAAAAGTTTCTCCAACAAATAGCAATACATACTGTAGATTCTTATAGAAGAAAACTGAAAAGACTTTAAATATTATTTTTTCCATGAGAAAGACTATGTCAATAAAAAACGAATAGAGATTGGTTTAAAAAACTGTTGCAACAATACAAGTTTTTCAAAGAGAAGTAAAGAGCTCTATTAAGTCAAGAATGAGCAAGAATAAAGTCAAATAATCTTCCAAGCGTGAAACTACCACAAATCATTATCAATTAATAAATAAAACTCAAAACGAACAGAAATTACGAAAATGGTCGAGTGAAACCAGTATGAATTTTTCAGTATGAATTTAGTATCTGAACTAAAAGGAACTAGCTTATGAACCTAACCGGATTACTTTTTGTACTGTATTGTGATTGCGCAATTAACTTGCGGACTTAATTGTGAGGGATTGCTCACTTCATACACAGTGAGTTATTATTAGTGTATAATTGAATATATTGGTGTTATCGCTGATTAAAAACTGTGATTAAGTTTGTGAATCTGCAGTATCTCGTCGGAATAAATGACGGGGAAAAAGCCCCTAAGGCTACCACCCGAGAAGGATACTCCCACTGAAACCCTTAGCCGGTCACCATTCCAACCTACCTATAAAACTCTTCCTAGAACCCCCCCAACTACGCGATCCAAAACTGTTAGCCACTTGTCAGGAATTCAGGCCTTAGCCGAAACTAACTCTAATGAAAGAGGTGAGACGCCTGGCAAAAAGAGGAAAAAGGATGAAACTCGTTCACCAACGATAGTGCAACCCCTCTCTTCAAGTGTCCCAGAAACAAGTGCTAACGATCACCCCAATTATTATACTGTCTCAATCAAGAAAACCAATGGCCAACCCTTTTCAAAAGATCGAATAATGCAAATTAGGAAAGCTGTCTTTCTGATCACCAAGGTGAATTTTGAACTTGTTTTCAAGCAGGACGAGTCTATTGATATTTACTTTACGTCTTCTCAGGCGGCAGACCATGTCCTGTCAAAATCCAAAGAAATAATTCTTGATGGCTCAAAAATTTTAGCCACAAAAAAAGATGTGGAAAAGTTACACAAGTATGTGCTGTATGGTGTTGATACCAGTGTAAAAGTGGAGGAAATACAAACTGAACTAATAGATTCTTCAGGTCTTCTCATCAATCCTTCAACTGCTACAAGGCTAAGTTTAAACAAAGAAGGTTTTCTTCACCCTAGCCGTTCAATCCTCATTTGCTGCAAAGTTGAGCTAAGCGGAGAAATATTCTTGTACGGTATGTCTCTTTTTTACAAGATTTATAAGCCTAAGCCCCTACAATGCTCCACTTGTCTAGCCCACGGCCACAGCAAAAAACACTGCAAACAGTCCCATCCGTCTTGCCTTAAGTGTGGGAAAACAGGCCACGCAATTAGTGAATGCCCTGAGTCAGAACCTTTCTGCAGAAATTGTAACCGGAAGGGACACACAGCCCTCCAAAAACAATCTTGCCCAGCTCACCAAAAGCGAGTTGTAATCCTTAGAACATCTGATAAAATGAACCTACCCTACTCAGTTGTAGCTGCAAGAATCCCTTGGCAACCCACACCCCATCGGCCCAGTAGAAGCCAAGCAACAGTTGCTGTAGCAGATGCAAAGACAGTATCATTTCCAAAAGAGGCAAATAATGTTCATACTCAAGGTTCTAGTCATTCCCCCCATCCCTTACCTAAGTTTACTTCAACATCCTGCCCTCCAAAAGATTCATCTAAAAATAGCCAAGAATGGCAAAGGCTTGCAACTTATCTCACAGTCAGTCACTTAATTGAGGTTAGTAATGAAGCTGAGGAAACCAAAAATACTCTCAAGAAGAAAGCTATCACTAAACTCCTAGGTGATGACATATTAGAAACAGCTATGGCTCAATTATCCTCCATGAAGAAGGACATAGATTCCACATCAAAGCTAGTTAAGTCTGTAGACTCAACTGCAAATCAAATCAATGCAGGCTCTGAAATTGCCACAACCCCCAAGACGGTAATCGATGCCACTGCCCTAGTCAAAGGCAAGAAATCTAAGAAAAAAACGGCAAACTTTCCATCCCAGTCCAAAATTACCACCAATGATATTTCGTCGGCTGAAGAAGATTTCCAATATTCTAATCAAGGAGATGATGAAACTCAGACCACAATGGATGTTTAAATGTGCACCGTACAAGATTTTACGTTTCTCACGAATTTATCACTGTGTAATAATGTTGTCTTTAACTATAACGATGACCAAAATAATTTGCCCACCAGCCCCTTAGCTAGCCCCGATAGCCCTTTAAACCAAATTAACTGTGAATATCTCGACACTTTTGATTTTGTAAAAAATGTGAAACCTAAGCTAATGGAAGAGACCAAACTTAATGTAATTTGCTTTAACATCAGAAGTATACGGGATAAGTGGGCTAATTTTAAAGACTTAGTTTTAATTAATGGTTACTGCCCTTTCGACGTAATTGGAATAACGGAAACATGGCTTTCAGAAATTGATGATAAGAATGAATTTTCCCTCCCTGGTTTTCAAGCTATTCATATTGAAAGAAAATTAACCAAGTCCTCTGGCGGCATTTCTCTTTACATCCGGTCAAGTCTGAAATTCACCAGGCTATTAGACTGTGAATCCTTATTCTCGCAACCTATAAATAATAGATGCATTTATTCAATAATCGTAGACATAAGTGTTGACGAGAATTCTCTTATTTTTTCATTATTTTATAAGCCCCCCTCATTTCCGACCCCTTTCTTTTGTAACCTATTTGATGATTTTTCTAGTTTTATTAATTTACCACAAAAGAAGGCAATAGTTTTTGGGGACTTCAATTGTAATTTACTAAATGTTAGCAATAATAATGATTGTGATACCTTTTTTGAAACATTCACCTCAAGTGGTCTTCTTCCCACAATCCTTTTTCCTACTAGAGTTGATCCTGTGAGGTCTACAGCTACTGTAATTGACAACATTTTTGTATCCACTTCCCTGGGAAACCACCTGTCCTCCAAAATAATATTTTCTGACCTGTCAGATGACTTTCCAATCTATTTCTCGCTACCCTCCCTACCAACTACTCAGCCCTCTAGGTATAATAGAATATATAATACTGTGAATATGAACAGGTTCTGTCCTCCAAAATAATATTTTCTGACCTGTCATATGACTTTCCAATCTATCTCTCGCTACCCTCCCTACCAGCTACTCAACCCTCTAGAACTAAAACCCCTACGTATAATAGAATATATAATGCTGTGAATATGAACAGGTTCACGGATCGTTTGAAATCCTTTGACTGGTCCAAGGTTTTGGATTGTCAGGATGTTAATTCAGCCACAAATGGTTTTACACAAGGACTGAGTGATCTTATCAGTTCAACCTTTCCAGTTCGTAAATCAAACCGAAAAACTAGCCATATACGTCCCTGGATGTCAAATAGCCTGATAATCTCTTCATATCGAAAAAATGACCTATATAAGTTAGCTTGCAAAACCAGTAACGTTATTGACCTGACTAATTATAAAAAATACAAAAATTTATATACCAAACTTGTCCGGGAAGCAAAAAAAAATTATTATTATTCGAAAATCTCTCATTGCAAAGGGAACTTGCAACAAATTTGGTCAACAATAAATGAAATTCTTTCAAAAAAAAGAAGTTCAAGATCTGTACCTCTTAACCTTAAGGACATCAGTGGCAGATTAATTGACCCAAGTTCAGTACCGGATGCTTTTAATAATTATTTCACTAATATTCCAAATGCTAACTCCTGTTCCTTCTCCCAGTCAGTTCAACCTAGCAAGAATCCTGGATCTATGTTTTTCTCTCCAACTGATCGTAAAGAGGTGCTTCAAGTTATCAATTGTCTCTCTAATAGTAGTACACCTGACTTCTTTGGCATAAGTAATAAGCTTCTTAGGACCGTATCTTCCTATGTTTGTGAACCCATTGTGCACATAGCAAACCTGTCTATGACCAATGGAGTCTTCCCAGAAATATTTAAATCAGCAATTGTTATCCCGATTCATAAAAAAGGCGATCCGTCTGAGATAAGTAATTATCGTCCAATCTCACTTCTCCCAGTTATATCTAAAGTGCTCGAGAGAATTGTATTCCGACGTCTTTCTCCCTTTTTATTTGGGATTCATTCTTCAGATTCGTTGATTTCTCCTCATCAATATGGCTTCCGTTCCAAATTTTCAACTGCTCATGCACTAATAGACGCCACACAGTTTATACGTTCCCAACTTGACCTTAAAAATACTGTATTGGGCTTATTTCTGGACTTTTCTAAGGCCTTTGATATGGTTGATCACAGTGTTCTATTAAGTAAACTCAACAACTTAGGGATTCGTGGAGTTCCTTTCTCATGGTTTGGCTCTTATCTCTCTGGTAGAGTACAGAGTGTGAGTCTGGGCGGGTTGACTTCACATCCCCTACCTGTCCGAAGGGGCGTCCCACAAGGCTCTGTTCTTGGTCCAATACTTTTTCTCCTTTATATTAATGATTTGGTTACGGACCTGGGTCCATCAGTGCACCCAGTACTTTTCGCTGACGATAGCAACTTTTTCATCACCGGTCCTAATTTACCATCCGTTGTCGC
The DNA here is from genome assembly GCF_032884065.1 of Artemia franciscana. Classification (NCBI taxonomy): domain Eukaryota; kingdom Metazoa; phylum Arthropoda; class Branchiopoda; order Anostraca; family Artemiidae; genus Artemia; species Artemia franciscana. The sequence continues at coordinate 6,835,067 of NC_088870.1, read as the reverse complement.
CTCTACTCAAACCCTTCTAAATAGAGTAGAGGAGTGGTGTCTAGTTAACTGCATGACCATTAACATCAAGAAAAGTCAGGTTGTATTATTTCGAACCCCTTACAAAAAAAATGAACCTCAGCAAGCACTTGGCCTAAAATATTCTACCAATCTCCTCCCACAGGTCGAAGTTGCCAAGTTTCTTGGTGTTCACATAGACTCCTCCCTATCATTTGCAACACACGTGTCCTACATCAGAGCCATAATTTTGCGACAGGTAAGTATGATTAATCGTGCGAATTATTTTCTTCCTCCCGATATCCTTGTCACCCTTTATTACTCTTTTATTTACCCATATATCTCATACTGTGGATCTGTTTGGGGCAACACTTTTCCTTCAGTTACCAATAAATTAAAATCTGCCCAAAACCGTGCCATCAAAGCAGTTTTTCGGCTGCACCGACTATATCCCACCCAGGACTTGTACTCCGATTTTGGTATTATCCCTTTTGAACAAATCATCAAAAAATTAAATCTGTACCTTGCATACTCCGCTTACCATAAAAATCTTCCTCCTCAATTATTATCTTATTTTAATATTAATAATTCTGAAGGCCTCTGTCTCCGTTCATCCAACCGTTCCTTCATTGTCCCCAAGTTTGTCTCTAGTTCCGCCCAGCGATCCCCCATTTATAAATCTATACTTCAATGGAATATAATACCCTCCAGTGTCGAGCTATCCACAAGTTTTCGCACGCTATATAGCAATGTACTAAAATTTTGATATTATAACTCTCTAAATTCTTATTCAATTTGCTTTAGTTACTCATGTTTTCTCTTTTCTTTTTTTTTCTCTCTCTTCTTCATTTTCAATTTTTTGTGGTTATGGTCCTCAACAAGTTCGCTTCCAGGATCTTTATTATTATTGGTGTTATATTGTAGTTTTATTTGAATAAATTGAATTGAAATTGAATTGAAACCTAAAACGAGCGAAAATTAACATGAGTGAGACTGATAACCCCTGTGCCTTCTCAAGCCCAGAACACAATATGCGCTTTACTGAAAACAAAACACGTTCAAAATGTTTTCACCTTTCTTACTTTTGTGATTGAAAAATTATCAAAACCTTGAGGATGAAATGTCAGTACAAGTCAATTAAATCGACAATCCACGGTCATTTGTTTGATTGTTTTTTTCAATATCTTCTGGTATCTTTTTTCAATATTCTTCATCTTCTGGCTAACATATTGATAATCTCACGAGTGCTCTTGACTCGGGATTTTACTTTCAGATTTTTAGAGCTTTTTAAACGAGGTTCTTGTTAAGCATATTGATGTGAAAGCAAGTACATGTGAAATGAAGGCATGTACTTGCTAACTCTAGCTTCCAAAGACTAAGCATCCTCAGGAAAAACATCGATCCATCCAACAAACTCAGGATGTACCTACTCAAAAGCTTGGCTATTCCCATAGCCTTTGATGAATGAAAAAAGGACACTTGAAGAAGAAAGAAATTTCCTAGTATCTGAGTATGTCTTCGCTGCATAGATAAATTCCAAAACAGTGACCAAATCACAAATTTGGAACCAAACCAAATAAAACTGTTCTCAAACAACTCAAGAAGCAATAGCTGCACTGTTTCAGCCAGATCAAGCAAATGGAACCAAACTGTCTCCCAAAAATTATCCTTTGTCTATAATAAAAGCCCTGAAAACGATGAATGGAGAACTTTGTCAGCATTAACAAATCCCAGTTATCATGCACTCGATCAGTTGCAATCACAAATTTGCAAATCACAGTTGCAATCACAAATTTGGAACCAAACCAAATAAAACTGTTCTCAAACAACTCAAGAAGCAATAGCTGCACTGTTTCAGCCAGGTCAAGCAAATGGAACCAAACTGTCTCCCAAAAATTATCCTTGAAGAATCTCTTCATGTCCTTTGTCTATAATAAAAGCCCTGTAAACGATGAATGGAGAACTTTGTCAGCATTAACAAATCCCAGTTATCATGCACTCGACCAGTTGCAATGAAGCCCGAACTCTTACGAATGGATTGACAGGAGTTTTGGCCCTTAAACGTTCCACAAGGATGACTCGCACTAATTAAGTAAAATAGGTTTACTTTTACTAGAAAAAAAAAACTTGTCCGTTTTATGTAATTATTATAACTACCCTTGAGTGGATTTACTTAAATATGACGAACATAAGGCTTTAAGCCACTGTTTAGTGACACATAATATACTAGCTTCAGCCAACAGGTGTAGCAGCTAACAGTAATCCGATATTAGTTTCTCTGAGATATTGCTTTTCTTTGAAAATACGAGGGACGTTAAACTTTCCAGTTTGATGGTAAAGATTTTTGTATTTTTCTCTATTTGCCATTATTGATGTTATAAAAAAAAAAAAAGTAAATTTGTCTTTGTTTTTTAGTTTTTGACAGGATTTGTTTTATGATTCCAAAGTTGACACTATCGCAAAATAAGAAAAAAAAATGGAGAAAGAAATTGATCTGAATGGACATGATGTTTGCCTGATGCATTCGGCACATGGCTAATTGAGGAGAGAATGTCTTCGCGCGGAGTTAAACTCAAGCAAGCAATATGCTAACCGTATTTTTTTATCCATAATTTTGAAGTTGAGAATTTGGGACACGTACATATATAGACACAACTTTTTTTGGGGGGAGGGGAGAGTAAGAAGGGGAGCTCCGACAATTTTCATTTTGTAAATTATTTTTTTCGGAGGGACTTAGCTCGTCCTGTAAAACATTCTTTAAATAAAATATAGATGCATTCACCAGTGATCAGCACAATCTTACAAGGATGTTACATCCATATAATAAAAGGTTCCAAAGCTAAAGACCTAGTCCTGAGCCCCTTCTTTCATTCTATATGCTGCATAAACAAATTTTGCATTTTTTTCGACTCATTTGCGACCAGCCCCAAAATGACCTCTGAATTTGAATGATCTCTAAACATGTCTTTCTACACGTCAACACATAGAATGTGGTATAGGGAAGAGTGGTAATGACAAGGCGAGACTGAAGAATTTACTGGAGACAAGAGATACGAGGACTACAAACCTAAAAACCACTAAAAAAAGCACAGTTTGGGGTCCAGTTTGTGTCTGAGTTATTGAAAGTTCTATTGTGTGAATTTTTAAAATGAAGTTTGAGTTAGGTATGCCACGTGGTTACCAGGGGTAATCTAATGACTGGTAACATCTGAAGACTCATTAGGCCTTTTAATATATTAAATTCTGAACTTTCAAGATTCTACATCTTCACAAAAGAAAAGAAAAAAATTAGGACGCAAACGTAGTTCCATGGACAGAATTAACTAGCAAACTTCTTAATTACCAAACTAAAATCAGGTTTCAATTGAAAAAAGGGCTTCGGTGAACATAAGAAGATTTCCAAAATAACATTACTTTTTTTAAAGCAATCTTAAGCAATAATATTAACAAAAGATTAATATGCGACCTACCATTCGGTGTTTTGGACTCAGAAGTTGAAACATTATTTTCGATCTTGAGGAGGTTTTTTAGAATAATACATACTCTCGAACAGGATGGATGCAGATTTAATACTTGTTGGCATAAGCGAAGTGGTCAGCATGTTCTAGCCGAGTGGTTAGCATGCTAGACTGGAAATACTTTGTTCTTGAGGACAGGGATTCGAGCCCTGGTGTCGTTGGTTTCTTGGTTTGGAACCAGGGTCAGTTGTATGGCTCTGTAAGCTCAGCCAGAGCTGAACCAGCTCTAAATGGGTACCTGGAGAAATCTGGGGAAGGTAAACAGAAAGGGTGTATGAAAGAACAGGATGGTTGGCCCCAATCCCCCCCCCATTGCACTTCCTGGCTGAAGGGTAATGAAAAGAGAAACAGCATCGCCAGTAAGGACTGTAAAGTCTGATGCCGTATTTTTTTTTACCTTTACCAGCAAAATTTAGGTTCTTCAGTTTGCATTTTTTGATCCTCACCGCTATAACCACTAAAACCACCCCTTGGATCACCCCCTAATTATACTTTTATTTTTAGAATTAATTTAATTCAATTGACTCCCAAAATTTATTAATTTTTAGCCAACTTAGATTAGGTGGCGTTAATAATGTTTAATCGAATTATGCTCTCTTTCTGGAATTTCTCTATTAACAGTGTTGTCAAGAAAGCTTACATAGTGCTTTTTTCCGTCAGTGCCGCTGCACTTAACCTATACTTTATTGTAGGTTAAGAGTACAGGTTTGTCAAAAACCACAGATAAGCTAATCTATGAATAATTTATTCTAAGTTGAACGACCTCTTTCATCTCAATAATAGAAAATTGCGATAAAACTGCTTACAAGTGATATTTAAACTAATTCTAGACCACCAGGGAAAAGACACCGTGAAGTTCAAGAGCAACTTCGAAACTAGGGTTCTCAATTGGGTAGCAGGGGACCAACCTATATGGGAAAAAACTCACAACCTCTAAATCCATAATAAAGGTCCAAACCTTAGGTCCTTAGACCAGGGCACTTCGTATCAAAGTAGTTGTCATAGAAATTGGGTTTAATAAAGGACTCATTCAATTGCAAATTGGAAGGGCTATTGTCCTTTTTAATATTTGAAAATGATTGGAGGGCAACTAAACCCATCCCACCCCCACCGTTTCCCCGAACACATCCAATCAGAGTTTTGAGATTACTATTTTCTCAAACATAGTTGAAAGTTTCGGAAACTATGACTTCCGGGATGACATCCACCCAGCCCTCAGGCTAATCCCTGCCAAATTCAATTGAGACTTGATACGTGCTTCTTATTGATATAATTGATAAGATGTGTCACATCCCTCACAAAGGTTCGATCAAGTGGGTACCCCCTGATACCATAATTATAGGTGTTGACCAGGTTGTGTTAAATAAGTTCAGCAAGCTTACTAAGAAAATAGGAACTGTTTTCGTCAAAATTTCTTCCTTTTAAATCTATCCCTTTCGTGTGAATAATAATTTGGATCAAACAGTTCGTGGTAACGAACCGTAGTAAGGAGCAACCCGGCTCAATAGTAACCGAAACACTAAAAAACAGAATTTTGATACCAATATTTCAACATCAAAAGAATCGCATTTTAATGCTGATTTTAAATATATAACACGAAGAGAAATTACTCCGTATGTGAAAAGGGCTGTTCCCTTCTCAATTAAAAATTAGTCTTTACACTAAAGTTTTTTACTTTTTTGAAAAGTAGAGTTGAGAGAAAGAGTCAAACTTTAGCGTAAAGAGCGGGGCGTTGAGGAGGGAACAGCCTCTTTCATATACGGAGTAATTTCTGTTCGGTTGAAGTTTTAATGTAGCTCCTTACTTTCCGTTAAAAAAACTTGTTCTTTCTTATTTAATACTTTAATAAACCTACAGAAACATCAATTCATGATGCTAGAATGAATAAATGAATTTGTTTACTTGAAATGAATGCAACATTCCAACAAAATAAAACGCCCTGAAAGGAGAGCCGAGCTTGTAATTATTGGGCGAAATGAGCATAAGAATTTCCTACTCGACGCAAACAAAAAGGTAAATAAATAAATAAAAGAACAATATGCGTTTCAAGTTATAATTTGAAGCAATCCATTGAGTCCATAGTACTTTACTGTAGAATTTTGTTGCGTCGCCATCCATTTTGTTACTTGGAAAGTCCACTAAACTCGAAATTTCAATCTAGGTTAGCTTCCTGTCAAATATTCTACTACCCCTAGTTCGATACCTTTACTCTTGATAAAAAAAAAGAAAAAAAAAGAAGAAAATATTCATCCGTGATTGTCTTTGTGAAAAACACAGATTTAGTATTTTTTTTTTTTTGTAGGGACTTGTAGTCTACAAGAACGTCAATTGGGGGGGGGGGGGTTAATTGTCTCCTAGATGTCTCATACCCCATAAATTCTGAGAAATATCTCTTTTTGTATTTTCAATGAAAGGTACCTTTTTTGGTAATTTCAGGGAAAAAAACGAAAAACAACAGAAGAGTCTCCAGTAAATGTTAAAAAAAGAACATTTAACCACCCTTTATGGTTCCCTTGGTTGTCTCCATTTTAATGTTCTCATGACTTTCATATGGAATGAAAGTCTCTAGTTCGGCATTGTGAAGGGACACGCATGCACGGATAGGTGTAGCATAAATGGGAGAAATTAACAACGGCCATCAAAGGGGTAAAATTAACCTTGACTGGGCTGCCCACGTAATTGGACAATATGTCTTGGCTTTTTTTCTACAATTGGCCATGACTTTGAGTTTTCCCACAACTATTCCCTTTTTTTAAATTCAAAAATCAACGGATCATGTTGATTACATATCATGGTGTAATATTCAAAAGAATGTTCCTAATTTTAGCGGTATTTTATCCTTTTTGCCCTATTTATGCGAATGATCTTTAACTAATCACTTTTGATGAGCAATTTTAGCTTATAATTTCTGCAGAGTACTTTATTGGGTAAAATATTTTTCAGCTAAAATAACACTTGGTATAATTTATGGGGGGGGGGGGTAATCCAGGAAGGGTAAAGAAAAAAAATACTAATAGTTGGGAAACTACCTTCTTCAATTACTTGAAAGCAACATTTTTTCCTGTTTTTTTTTTCTTTAATTCAATACTAGCTTCATCCTGTGCAGAAGAGTTTTAATTAAGAAAGAAATTTTTCCTGTTCTTTATTTTTAATTAATTATTACCTTTTTCCCGTGCAAAAGCGTTTTAATTGAGAAGAATTTTACTTAGAAGACTTTAAAGGAAAGTTTAATAATGAAAATATAATTGAACTAAAATTGTACGGCTCAAATTTGGCAGACATGTGCACCGAAATTTATTGGAGGGGGGAAATTCAGGGAGCATCAATTTGAAAAAATTCAAAGATTATAATAGGCTAAAGAGTATCATAATACAAAATGCACACAGCATAATGAATTATAGGAAGAACCATAAAAATATTGAGATTTTGGTAGATGGGTCGGGAGGAGCATTGTCTGTTTCCCTTTTCACGTGCTTTGTATTAGGGCGTATTTATCGAATGTGCATTATTTACACAACCTTTAGTCAGACAGATATAATTAGTTCCACCGAATGTGCTGAGGTTGCAGATGGATGCATTTGAATAGCGTAAATTCATTTCTTAAGATGCATACATAAGCTAAAATGTGAAGAGTTTCTTCTAAGGTGAATGACCTTTTGGCAATTTTTGATTGTAGAAAATTACTTTGAAGTAAAGAAGATATAATATCCAATAAAAATTATCAAATTAGTTGCAATTAATTTGACAAAGATAAACTTTAAGCAGACTAGTGGAAAAATAAGCACTAATAGCAGATGTGTAATTTCGTCAAAATCCTGGGGGGGGGCAAAGTTGGGGCCAATCTTCACAAATCAAGCGAAAGTGACAGTAAAAACTAAAAAATAAGCCATTTGGTACCATAAATGTACCGTTTAATACTTTAAAGTCACTATAAAGGTACTGTATAGTACTATATAAAGGTAACTTGTAGTACTACAAAGGAAAATATATATACAAAAAACTGATCTGTTGCCATTGAAACTTGAATTCTGCAGGTTTATCTTAGCTTTGACAAAATTTTGAAAGAAACTAAATTTCAGCTGAGGGGGTAAAACGGGGTCTGGGGGAACTTTTGTCTGAGAGGGGTAGTTGCCTCCCCCCATAGTGAATTACAACTCTGAATAATAGTAAGATACTAATTTAGTAACTTAAGCTTATCGGACAGTTCGTGGTAACGAACTGCAAAACTCTAAAAAACGGAATTTTGATGCCAATAATTACATCAAATGATCGCATTTTAATGCTGATTTTAAATATATAAAACGAAGAGAAATTACTCCGTATGTGAAAGGGGCTGTTCCCTTCTCAATGCCCCGTCTTTACACTAAATTTTTTTACTTTTCTGAAAAAGTAGAGTTGGGAGAAAGAGTCAAACTTTAGCGTAAAGAGCGGGGCGTTGAGGAGGGAACAGCCCCTTTCATATACGGAGTAATTTCTGTTCGGTTGAAGTTTTAATGTAGCTCCTTACTTTCCGTTAAAAAAAATTGTGCTTTCTTATTTAATACTTTAATAAACCTACAGAAACATCAATTCATGATGCTAGAATGAATAAATGAATTTGTTTACTTGAAATGAATGCAACATTGCAACAAAACAAAACGCCCTGAAAGGAGAGCTGAGCTCGTGATTATTGGGCACAATGAGCATAAGTATTTCCTCCTCAACACAAACAAAAAGGTAAATAAATAAATAGAAGAACAATATGCGTTTCAAGTCCTATAGGTTATTATTTGAAGCAATCCATTGAGTCCATAGTACTTTACTGTAGAATTTTGTTGCGGTGCCATTCATTTTGTTACTCGGAGGCCACTAAAACTCGAAATTCCAATTCAGATTAGCTTCCTGTCAAATATTCTACTACCTCTAGTTCGATACCTTTACTCTTGATAAAAAAAAAAAAAAAAAAAAATGCATCCGTGACTGTCCTCGGGAAAAACACTGATTTAGTATTTTTGTTGGTAGGGACTTGTAGTCTACAAGCACGTCAATTGGGGGGGGGGGCGGTCAATTGTATCCTAGATGTCTCACACCCCGTAAATTCTGAGAAATATCTTTTTTTGTATTTTCAATGAAAGGCACCTTTTTTGGTAATTTCAGTGGGGAAAAAAAATCGAAAAACAACAGAATAGTCCCGCTTAGATTTTGAAAATACATTTAACCACCCTTCATGGCTCCCTTGGTTGTCTCCATTTTAAGGTTCTCATGACTTTCATATGGAATATCGTGGTGTAATATTCAAAAGAAATGTTATTAATTTTCGCTTTATTTTGTCCTTTTTGCTCTATTTATGCGAATGTTTTTAAACTAATCACTTTTGGTGGGTAATTTTCGCTTAAAATTTCTGGAGAGTACTTTATTGGGAAAAATATTTTCAAGCTAAAATTGCTCTCGGGCAAAATTTATGGGGGGGTGTAATCCAGGAAGGGTAAAGAAAAGAATAATAATAGTTGGGAAACTATCTTCTTCAATTATGGAAAGTAACGTTTTTTTCTGTTTTTTTTCATTCAATGCTAGCTTCATCTTACACAGAAGAGTTTAATTAGGAAACAAATTTTTCCTGTTCTTTATTTTTAATTCAATATTACCTTTTTCCCGTGCAAAAGCGTTTTAGTTAAGAAGAATTTTACTTTTAGAAGACTTTAAAGGAAAATTTAATAATGAGAATCTAATTGAACTAAAATTGTGAGAGTAAAATTGGCAGACATGTGCACCGGAAATTATTGGAGGGGGAAATTCAGGGAGCAGAATATTAGAAAAAAAAATGCAAAGATTATAGTAGGCTAAAGAGTATCATAAAATAAAATGCACACAGCATATTGAATTATAGGAAGAATCATGAAAATATTGATATTTTGGTAGATGGGTCGGGGGGGGGGAGCATTGCCTGTGTCCCTTTTTACGTGCTTTGTATTAGGGCATATTTATCAAGTGTGCATTTTACACAACTTTTAGTCAGATAAATATAATTATATTTATATAATTATAATTATATAATTGTAATATAATTATATTATATAATTATAATATAATTATATTATATATATATATATATATATATATATATATATATATATATATATATATATATATATATATATATATATATATATATATATATATATATATATATATATATATATATATATATATATATATATATATATATATATATATATATATATATATATATATATATATATATATATATATATATATATATATATATATATATATATATATATATATATATATATATATATATATTATAATATATAATATAATTATATAATTATATAATATATATATTTATATAATATAATTATAATTATATTTACATAATTATATATTTCCCTGAATGTGCTGAATGTCAGATGGATGTATTTGAAAAACGTAAATTCTTTTCTTAAGATGCATACATAAGGTAAACTGTGATGAGTTTCTTCTGAAGTGAATGACCTTTTGGCAATTTTCGATTGTAGAAAATTGCTCTGAAGTAAAGAAAGACTAATATCCAATAAAAATTATCAAATTAGTTGCAATTAATTTGACAAAAATAAACTTTAAGCATACTAGTGGAATAATAAGCACTAATAGCAGGGGTGAAATTTCGTCAAAATCCTGGGGTTGGGGGCGAAGTTAGGGTCAATCTTCCCAAATCAAGCGAAAGTGACAGTAAAAACTAAAAAATAAGCCGTTTGGTACCATAAATGTACCGTTTGATGCTTTAAAGGCACTATAAAGGTACTGTATAGTACTATATAAAGGTAACTTGTATACTATAAAGGAAAATATATATAAAAAAAAACTGATCTGTTGCCATTGAAACTTGAATTATGCATGTTTATCTTATCTTTGACAAAATTTTGAAAGAAACTGAATATCAGCTGGGGGGGTAGAATAGCGTCTGGGGAAACCGAGGTATGAGAGGGGTAGTTGCCTCCCCCCATAGCAAATTACAACTCTGAATAATAGTAAGTTACTAATTTAGTAACTTAAGCTTATCGGACAGTTCGTGGTAACGAACTGTAAAACTCTAAAAAACGGGATTTTGATGCCATTAGTCAAACAGTTCGTGGTAACGAACTGTAGTAAGGAGCGACCCGGCTCAATAGTAACCAAAACTCTAAAAAACAGAATTTTGATACCAATACCTACATCAAAAGAATTGCATTTTAATGCTGATTTTAAATATATAAGTTTCATCAAGTTCAGTCTTACCCATCAAAAGTTACGAGCCTGAGAAAATTTGCGTTGTTTTAGAAAATAGGGGGAAAAGCCCCCCTAAAAGTCATAGAATCTTAATGAAAATCACACAATCAGATTCAGCGTATCAGAGAACCCTACTGTAGAAGTTTCAAGCTCCTATCTACAAAAATGTGGAATTTTGTATTTTTTGCCAGAAGGCAGATCACGGATGCGTGTTTATTGTTTTTTTGTTTTTTGTTGTTTTTTTTCCCCAGGGGTGATCGTATCGACCCAGTTGTCTTAGAATGTTGCAAGAGGGCTCATTCTAACGGAAATGAAAAGTTTTAGTGTCCTTTTTAAGTGACCAAAAAAATTGGAGGGCACCTAGGCCCCCTCCCACGCTAATTATTTTAACAAAGTCAACGGATCAAAATTCTGAGATAGCCATTTTATTCAAAGTAGTCGAAAAACCTTATAACTATGTCTTTGGAGACGACTTAATCCCCCACAGTCCCCGTGGGAGGGGCAACAAGTTATAAACTTTGACCAGTGCTTACATATAGTAATGGTTATTGGGAAGTGTACAGGCGTTTTCAGGAGGATTTTTTTGGTTGGGGGAGGGGTTGAGAAGAGTGGGATATGCTGGGGGAACTTTCCATCGATAATTTGTCATGGGGGAAGAAAATCTCCATGAAGGGAGCGCAGGATTTACTAGCATTATTTAAAAAAAAAAACAATGAAAAAACAAATATGAAAAAGTTGGAAGTAAGGAAGTAAGGCTGGAAGTAAGGAACAGCATTAAAACTTAAAACAAACAGAAATTATTACCCATTTGAGGGGCTCACCTCCTCCTAATACCTCGCTCTTTATGCTAAAGTATTTTTAGTAATTTCAACTATTTATTCTACGGCTTTTGTGATTATGGGGTCATTCTTAATGAATTGGGACAAAATTTAAGCTTTAGTGTAAAGAGCGAGAATCTGACAAGGGGGCGAACCCCCTCATATATGTAATAAAAATATGAAAATACAAAAGTTCTTTACGTATGCTAATTTATAAGTTACGTAAATCTTTTACTAATAAAAATATTCGTAAAATATTAAAAGTTCTAGTTGCCTTTTTAATTAACCAAAAAATCGGAGGGCAACTAGGCTTCCTCCTCCGCTCTTTTTTCTCAAAATCATTCGTTCAATATTGTGAGAAAGCCATTTAGCAAAAAAAAAAAAAAATGCAAATTTCGTTTTAATTATTCCTCTGCGGAGAGCCAAAATCAAAACATGCATTGATTCAAAAACGTTCAGAAATTAAATAAAAAAAACAAGTTTTTTAACTGAAAGTAAGGAGCGACATCAAAACTTAAAACGAACAGAAATTACTTCGTATATGAAAGAGGCTGCTTCCTCATCAACGCCCCGCTCTTTACGCTAAAGTTTTTTACTGTTTTAAAAAGAAGAATTGAGAGAAAGAGTCAGGTTACATCAAAGGATCGCATTTTATTGCTGATTTTAAATATCTAAGTTTTATCAAGTTTAGTCTTACCCATCAAAAGTTACAAGCCTGAGAAAATATGCCTTATTTTGAGAAAACCGGGAGAAACACCCCTTAAAAGTCATATAATCAAACAGTTCGTGGTAACGAACTGTAGTAAGGAGCACCCGGCTCAATAGTAAACAAAACTCTAAATAACGGAATTTTGATGCTAAAATATACATCAAAAGAATCGGATTTTCATGCTGATTTAAAATATATAAGTTTCATCAAATTTGGTTTTTGTCATCAAAAGCTACGAGCCTGAGAAAATTTGTCTCATTTTAGAAAATAGGGGAAAACACCCCCAAAAACTCACAGAATCAAACAAAAAAAAGTCAAAGTCGAAAATCACACCATCGCATTCAGCGTATCAGAGAACCCTATAGCAAAATTTTCAAGCTCCTATCTACAAAAATGTGGAATTTCGTATTTTTTGCCAGAAGACAAATCACGGGTGCGTGTTTATTTGTTTTTTTTTTTGTTTTTTTTCCCCAGGGGTCATCGTATCGTCCAAGTTGTCCTAGAATGTTGCAAGAGGGCTCATTCTAACGGAAATGAAAAGTTCTAGTGCCCTTTTTAAGTGACCAAAAATATTGGAGGGCACCTAGACCCCCTCCCACGCTCATTTTTCTCCAAAGTCAACAGATCAAAATTTTGAGATAGCCATTTTGTTCCGCATAGTCAAAAACCATAATAACTATGTCTGTGGGAATGACTTACTCCCCCACAGTCCCTGGGAGAGGGGCTGCAAGTTACAAACTTCGACCAGTGTTTACATATATTAGTGGTTATTGGGAAGTGTACAGTCGTTTTCAGGGGATTTTTTTGGTTTTGGGGGTGGGGTTGAGGGGAGGGGGCTATGTGGAGGATCTTTCCTTGGAGAAATTTGTCATGGGGGAATATAAATTCAATGAAAAGGGCGCAGGATTTTTTAAAATTACTATAAAAAACAGAGAAAAAATAAACATGGAAAAGTTCTTTCAATTTAAAGTGAGGAGTACCACTGAAACTTAAAACGAACAGAGATTATTACGCATATGAGGGGTTCTAAAAATACTTTAGCATAAAGAGCGAGGTATTTAGGAGGAGATAAATACCTCGCTCTTTATGCTATAGTATTTTAGTAATTTTAACCATTTATTCTATGGCCTTTCTGATTCAGGGGTCATCAGACAGTTCGTGGTAACGAACTGTAGTAAGGAGCGACCCGGCTCAATAGTAACCAAAACTCTAAAAAATTGAATTTTGATATAAATAGTTACATCAAAAGAATCGCATTTTAATTCTGATTTTAAATATATAAGTTTCATCAAGTTTAGTCTTACCCATCAAAAGTTACGAGCCCGAGAAAATTTGCATTATTTAAGAAAATAGGGGGAAACACCCCCTAAAAGTCATAGAATCTTAACGAAAATGAAATCATCAGATTCAGCGTATCAGAAAACCCTACTGTAGAAGTTTCAAGCTCCTATCTACAAAAATGTGTAATTTTGTATTTTTTGCCAGAAGACAAATCACGGGTGCGTGTTTATTTGTTTGTTTGTTTTTTTTTTCCCAGGGGTCATCGTATCGACCAAGTGGTCCTAGAATGTCGCAAGAGGGCTCATTCTAACGGAAACGAAAAGTTCTAGTGCCCTTTTTAAGTGACCAAAAAAATCGGAGGGCATCTAGGCCCCCTCCCACGCTAATTTTTTTCCCAAAGTCAACGGATCAAAATTTTGAGATAGGCATTTCGTTCAGCATAGTCGAAAACCATAATAACTATGCCTTTGGGGATGACTTACTCCCCCACAATCCCTGGGGGAGGGGCTGCAAGTTACAAACTTTGACCAGTGTTTACGTATAGTAATGGTTATTGGGAAGTGTACAGACGTTTTCAGGGGGATTTTATTTTGTTTGGGGGTGGGTCTGAGGGGAGGGGGCTATGTTGGAGGATCTTTCCTTGGAGGAATCTGTCATGGGGGAAGAAAAATTCAATGAAAACGGCGCAGGATTTTCTAGCATTACTATAAGAAAACATGAAAAATAAACATGAAAACGTTTTTTCAAATGAAAGGAAGGAGTAGCATTGAAACTTAAAACGAACAGAGATTATTACGCATATGAGGGGTTCTAAAAATACTTTAGCATAAAGAGCGAGGTATTTAGGAGGAGATAAATACCTCGCTCTTTATGCTAAAGTATTTTTAGTAATTTCAACTATTTATTCTACGGCCTTTCTGATTCAGGGGTCATTCTTAAAGAATTGGGACAAAACTTACGGTTTAGTGTAAAGAGCGAGGTATTAACGAGGGTACAAACCCCCTCGTATACATAATAAAAATATAAGATTATAAAAGTTTGTTACGTAAGTTAATTCTTAAGTTACGTATATTTTTTACTAATAAAAACGCTCGTTAAAAATTAAAAGTTCTAGTTGCCTTTTTAAGAAACCAAAAAATTGGAGGGCAACTAGACCTCCTTCTCCACCCCTTATTTCTCAAAATCGTCTGATAAAAACTAAGAGAAAGCCATTTAGCCAAAAAAAAAAGAATTAATATACAAATTTAATTTTAATAATTTATGTGCGGGGAGCCAAAACCAAACATGCATTAATTCAAAAACGTTCAGAAATTAAATACAAAAAACAAATTTTTTTAGCTGAAAGTAAGGAGCGACATTAAAACTCTAAACAAATAGAAATTACTCCGTATATAAAATGGGTTGTCCCCTCCGCAATCCCTCGCTCTTTACGCTAAAGTTTGACTCTTTGCCACAATTCTACTTTTTAAAACAATTAAAAACTTTAGCGCAAAGAGCAAGGGATTGCGGAGGGGAGAGCCCATTTTATATACGGAGTAATTTCTGTTCGTTTTAAGTTTTAATGTCGCTCCTTACTTTCAGCTAAAAAAATTAGTTTTTTTTTATTTAATTCTTAAAGAATTGGCACAAAACATACGATTTAGTGTAAAGAGCGAGGTATTAACGAGGGTACAAGCCCCCTTATATACATAATAAAAATTTTAGAATATAAAAGTTTGTTACGTAAGTTAATTCTTAAGTTACGTATATTTTTTACTAATAAAAAAAATTCGTTAAAAATTAAAATTTATAGTTGCCTTTTTGTGTAACCGAAAAATTGCATGGCAACTAGGCCTCCTTCCCCATCCCATATTTCTCAAAATCGTCTGATCAGAACTAAGAGAAAGCCATTTAGCCAAAAAAGGAATTAAAATGTAAATTTCATTTTAATAATTTATGTGTGGAGAGAAAAAATCAAACATGCATTAATTCAAAAATGTTTAGAAATTACATAAAAAAATTAGTTTTTCTAACTGAAAGTAAGGAGCGACATTAAAACTTAAAACGAACAGAAATTACTCCGTATATGAAATGGGTTGTCCCCTCCGCGATCCTTCGCTCTTTACGCTAAAGTTTGACTCTTTACCACAATTCTGCTTTTTAAAACAATTAAAAGCTTGTTACTCTAAAAAGTAACAATTCCCTTGTTACTCTAAAGAGTAACAAGGGAATTACTCGGAATATAGGAAACAATATCGAAAGAAATTTTGAACTATAATCTTTAATTAGAACTAAACGTGATGGAAATATTATCCGACTCTTCATTATGAACTGAATATAAGCCAATCACTCAATATTTGCTATGGGTCGAATCGAACACCAAATAGACCGATGAACCGATAATAGACCGAGATCGACAGACCAACAGACACAATGATAGACCGAATCTTTTGATTTATTATAATGATAGAAGAAGGAGTCTTTGGATTCTTTTAAAAAGAATATGTAGAAAAGAGGCATTTAGATTTTTTCTTATGGAAATACCTAACAAAAGGTATATTCGAATCTAGGATATACCCCCCCCCCTCTATTGGAACCCATACTATTGGTTCTTATGAATTACAAGCTTAGATGGATTCTCTTGCTGAGGATCTCTTCCGGCCTTAAATAGTAGACCATCCAGTCCATTGCGTGAATGGTAGACTATCTAGTCTACTGTGATCCACCATTATCACATCCACCTTATGTGGATCATTATTGATCCACCTTGAGATTTATAATACTGAGGAATAGCTTCAAGGTTAACATTCTTGCCGTGCAGCAGAACTGTCGATTTTTTTATTCCATTGATGACAGCAAAACAGCTCTTTTGGTAAAAAAAAAGCAACAGTTCCTTGAAATGTAACTTGAGTCACAGTCACGTGGAAAACCGTGAAAAGTCATCCGTGATCTTTGGCTTACATGGTAAAAAAGAACTGTTATTCCATTTTAGAAAGTGCAAATTTCGCAAAATATGTGCGATCCATTATGAGGTGAACGACCTCGTCATGGGTTTTAGCGGTCCATTCAAAAGAACTAAAGACAAACAGAACAAAGATCTGTAATATAGAAGCAGAATATGGAATAGCATAGACATAGAATATCGTAGAATTTATCACAGAAAGCTGTATAGAATTACATAGAATTGGAATATTAAGTGTAAAGATAATGGTAGAAAAAAAAGAATTAAAATAATAATGAAGAATTTTAAGCTGGAAAATAAATAAATATCAAACAGCTCGTGGTAACGAACTGTAGTAAGGAGCGACCCGGTTCAATAGTAACCAAAACTCTACAAAATTGAATTTTGATACCAATAGCTACATCAAAAGAATCGCATTTTAATGGTTATTTTAAATATATAAGTTTCATCAAGTTTAGTTTTACTCATCAAAAATTAAGAGCCTGAGAAAATTTGCCGTATTTTAGAAAATAGGGAAACACCCTTAAAGTCATAGAATCTTAACGAAAATCACACCATCAGATTCAGCGTATCAGAGAACCCTATTGTAGACGTTCCAAGCTCCTATCTACAAAAATGTGGAATTTTATGTTTTTTGCCACAAGGCAGAACACAGATGCGTGTTTATTTGTTTGTTGTTTTTTTTTCCCCAGGGATGATCGTATCGACCCAGTGGTCCTAAAATGTTGCAAGAGAGCTCATTATAGCGGAAATGAAAAGCTCTAGTGCCCTTTTTAAGTGACCAAAAAATTGGAGGGCACCTAGGCCCCCAAAAAACATTATAACTATGTCTTTGGGGACGACTTACTCCCCCACAGTCCCCGTGGGAGGGGCTACAAGTTACAAACTTTGACCAGTACATACATATAGCAATGGATATTGGAAAGTGTACAGACGTTTCAAGGGTATTTTTTGGGTGGGGGAGGGGCTGAGAAGAAGGTGATGTGTTGGGGGAGCTTTCCATCGAGAAATTTGTCATGGGAGAAGAAAATTTCCATGAAGGGAGCGCAGGATTTTCTAGCAATATTAAAAAAAACAATGAAAAAATAAATACGAAAAAAAAAATTTTCTACTGGAAGTAAGCAGCTGCATTAAAACTTTAACGAACATAAATTATTATGCTTATGAGGGTTCTCACCTCCTCCTAATACCTCGCTCTTTGTGCTAAAGTATCTTTAGTAATTTCAACTATTTATTCTATGGCTTTTGTGATTCAGGAGTCATTCTTAATGAATTGGGACAAATTTAAGTTTTAGCGTAAAGAGCGAGGCACTGACGAGGGGGTGAACCCCCTCATATATGTAATAAAAAATGAGGACACAAAACTTCGTTACGTAAGCTAATTTATAAGTTACGTATACCTTTTACTAATAAAAACATTCGTAAAAAATTAAAAGTACTAGTTGCCTTTTTAATTAACCAAAAACTCGGAGGGCAACTAGGCTCCCCCCCCTCCTTTTTTCTCGAAATACATTCGATCAAATCTATGAGAAAGCTATTTAGCCAAAAAAATAAATATGCAAATTTCGTTTTAATTATTCCTCTGCGGAGAACCAAAATCAAAACATGCATTGATTCAAAAACGTTCAAAAATTAAATAAAAAAAAGTTTTTTTTACTGAAAATAAGGAGCGACATTAAAACTTAAAACGAACAGAAATTACTTCGTATATGAAAGGGGCTGCTTCCTCATCAACGCCCCGCTTTTTACGCTAATGTTTTTTATTGTTTTAAAAAGTAGAGTTAAGAGAAAGAGTCAAACTTTAGTGTAAAGAGTGTCTAAAAAAAAGAATTTTTAAACCATTAAATACATCGAAAGAATTTGATTTTTATGCTGACTTCAAATGTATAAGGTTCATCAAGTTTAGTATTACTCATCAAAAGTCTTATTATGGAAAAAAAAGGAGGAAATACCCATTAATAGTAATATAATCTTTGTGAAAATCACACCATCAGATTCAGCAGATCAGATAACCCTACTTTAGAAATTTCAAGCTCCTATCTTCGAAAATGTGGAATTTTGTATTTCTTGCCAGAAGAAAGACCACGGATGCGTGTGATTTTTTTTTTTCCACAAGTGATCGTATCGACCAATTGATCCTGGAACATTGTGAGAGGGCTCATTCGAACAAAAATTAAATGTTTTAGGGCCCTTTTTAAGTGACCAAAAAACTGGAGGTTAACTAGGCCCCCTCCCGTACTCATTTTTTCCCAAAGTGGCCCGATAAAAAATTTAAGACGGCCATTTTGTTCAGCATAGTCAAAAAATGTAAAAAATACGTCTTTGAGGATGAATAAATCCATCACAGCCCCCAAGGGAAGGGCTGCAAGTTGTGAACTTTGCTCACTGTTTGCATATAGCATTGGTTATAGGGAAGTATACAGACGTTTTCAGGGGATATTTTGTTGCGTGGGAGTATCTTTCCGTGGAGGAAATTTTCATGGAGGAAGAGAGTTTCCCATGAAGGGGTTACCGGATTTTCCAGTATCATTTGAAAAACAATCAAAATTAAATTAAAAAAAAGAGTTTTTTTCAACTGAAATAAGGAGCAACATTAAAACTTGAAACGAACAGAATCTATGACGTATATGAGGGGATTCACCCCCTCGTCAATGCCTCGCTCTTTACGCTAAAATTTTTTTAGTATTGTCAAAAGAGCCATATTATTCTAATGTGTATCAGGGTTCATTCTTAAAGAATTGGAACAAAATTTGAATATTTTATTTAATCTAATCATAAATTTTGATCATAATTTTGATAGTATTCTTTATTTTTTTACGTCTCTTGTGTGATTAGTCTGCATTTTTTTTTTTTTTTTTTTTTTTTTTTTTTTTTTTTTTTTTTTTTTTTTTTTTTTTTTTTTTTTTTTTAGCAAACTAATCGGGACTTCGAACTGATTGACTGATAAACTGACTATCTTATGGGTGTCCTAGATTATTCATGTGGGACAAAGTGCAAATTATAAAACCAAATGCCACGTGTACCAACAGTATATCTAAGACAATTCTAGTTTTGTGTTCATATGCTAAAGAGAGAGAAAAGAGGGAGATAATGACAAGAAGAGAGAAACAGAGAGCTAGAATTTAATAGAAAGGCGACTAAATCCTATGAAGGAAATATTGCACACACTAGCTCTTGCTCGAGTCCCCAAGAACTTTGGATGCAACCAAGGTACATTGGTAATGGTATGCTATGGCCAAAGCAGTAGAGACAGGGTTGCCACCAGATGAAAATCAATAGATTCTTGAAAAAAAAGGAAATCAGCAAAAAGGCACTAGATTCTTTCAACAATAAAATCATCAAAATTATAATCAGCGGCTTCACCAGACAACGTGTATTTGCAGATTAAAATAGCCAGTTTTAGTAGTTTTTTAGACTTTTAGCTACTTCTTGAGTCCCCAAGAATTCGGGTCACAACCGAGGTACACTGGTATGCAATGGCCAAAGCTCTAGGGATGATCCTGGCTTGAACTGATGAAGTCTATATTTTCTGCCATCGGCGCACCAAATGGGACAATCGACTAGTCTTGCCTCTTCTGAGACAGTAGAAAAGACTTGCAGCTTGTCCTTCACTTTCATTTTCTGACATTTCCTGATGTGGAGGACATTTCCTGAATGTCCTCCACACATTTTGTAATGTGTTAATTTTTTGTCCTGGGTTGTGACATGACGTATGAAGTTCTATCCAACCCCAATGCACAAATAGTAGATTTCTAAACGTACCTATATGCCATCTCAAGACTTTTGTGCAACACTTTAGGGGGTAGCCATTCCCCATACTCCTGGGGCATATACCTATGTCGCTTTGTATCTCTAGACTTTGTATCTTTTATGTCACTCGAGATGGCGGTGCATAAGCCTTTTTGAATTTGACCTTATCAAGCTGGGCTACAATACTTTCTATGTAGTCAGTGCCAAGTTGACTTTGGGAGTGTCCTTTTAGGTTGTCTTATTTACCCCCCCCCCCCTCCCAGAAAATTCTGTTCTAAGAAATAAAATTGATTTCTCCTATTAAATAACATATATGCCTAATGGAGAAATATTTTCAGAAAAAATGATTTGAGCCCGTCCCTCAAGAAAAGACCCGTGTACACCAAAGACTATATAAATTTCATGCACGGTACAATTCGTTTATATTAGATAACTTCAAGTTATATTTTTCATCGTTTTGAGTGCTAACGTTGAAAATGAAATAAATAAGTGAAACCTTGTGTAACCTCAATCTAAAACCAACCTTTTGAAGATTTAACTAAAAACTAATTACACAAACAAATGCGTATAATAGCCATTTTGAAAGTGCTTGAGTTGTCTTTTTTTCGTATTTTGTCATGGGTTAAGGGCATTAGTTTATCAAAACACAAACGTAAGCCAAAGTCTGGACGATTTACTTCATCGTTAAGGTGAATGACCTCGTGTAATGTCCAAACGCTAGGAATTGAAATTGAAAAAAAAAAAATCATAATTAAAATATGCCATTTATGACTGGCCTATTCCCTTAAAAGAGCCACGGCCAGGAATAACCTTAAAGCTTTAACTATTGCCGTAATATAGGACAAGCGATTTGGTTTGTGCATCAGGAGCAACAAGGTTAAGGGGCGATCGTACTCTCTCAACAATAAATATACTATTGTATTTTGAAGATATGTGATTTTGCAAACGAACGGCTTTTGGAATGGACAACATTTAAAAAGGTAGTTTTATACGGGGCACCCACGGCCTAAATAAATTTAATAAAGCTGTCCACAAAGTTGATAAACCGTTTTCCTCGCATAGCTTTGTTGACTTTATTGCTGTCGGAAAAAACTTGAACTTCATTTAACTTTTTCAAGAAAGTCCGCAAAGTTCAACCAGTAGCAGAAGAAGAGAAGGAAAATTTCAAATAAACCACACATAAATTAGTGTCTATAGATAAATAGTGTATAGGTTTAAATATTTTGCTTGGTAAAGGAATAAGGGTTACATAAAAAATCATTTATTATTAAAAGGAGAAAAATGCTTAAAAAGATAGTTTCTCAGCTCCAAGCATGATTATTTCAGTTAATTTCTATGAAAAATTGCTGTAAAGTCAAATAGGTGAAATCCTTGTGTGAATGGGAAAAAGTCTATGGTTCGCACTATCATAAAAAACTTTATTAACTTTATTGACGCCGCTGAACCTTGCATTAGTGTGCATAGTGTGATCCAGGGTTGCCAACTACTAACGTCTCAAAAAAGTGCAAATCAAGGCCCCAAAAGAGGGATTTTCGCTCACAAAGAGTCAGAAAATGTGTGAGCGCGCAGCTGCCATCGTGCACGTAGATCTTCCCACCATTCTGATTACTCTTATGTCATTTAGAAACAAATAAAGTTGTCCTCAGATCATTAGACATATTGCCCTTAAGTTGTTCGAGTGTATTTAAAATGAAGACGGGAAGGCTCCCTACTTAAATGGACCTCTAAATAATGAATTAAATAATAGTTCTGATTAGTTTTATTGTTAAAAGGTAATACTCTGCTAGAAATTTGCATGTGTTAATTTGTTAATTTTGTTAATTTAATTTTGTTAATTTTGAGGCTTGGACATTTATAAATGAACTATAGTTGACTTCATAACATATTTAGATACAGTTTTGTTTTATATAGGGAGACCTTGAAAAGGTGTTTTGGTCGTTACTTCTCCATCACCTTACTTCATATTCATCAACTTACTACATACTCACTTTTCCATTTCCAAGAAGAGTGGTTGCGCCAAAGTGCTTTTCATTTCTTCTATTTAATTTGGACTGCCTTTTTTCCATTTCTTTTTAAATGGTAGAAAATGTTAAGACCGGCTAGCTGTTGCAACTTTTCCACTCAAATATTCTAATTCCAAATTTTTCATTTCGCTAGAACTTTTTCTATCATTATTTGTTAAAAGAGCACAAAAAAGCGAGATTTTAGCTAAAAATTGGCAAAAAAAGAGTGATTCCCGTCCGTCGAGGGAAAGAGCATAATGAGGTAAAAAGAGTGCAAAAACTACGTAAGTGTACAAGTTGGCAACCCTGTGGGAATCGTTTCCACGTCTGTTTGTAATTGGTTGCTGCTTGGTTGATAAATTTCAGGATTACTTCCTTGCTGATAAGATAAGATGCTGATTTGATAAGATGATTTTCTTATTAAACGCGTAAGACACAGAAGCAGAACAAGCCTTCATTTTTTTAACAAATAAAAAAAAAAAATAGAATGAGAGAAAAAATAACAGCCTTAGCAGGTAGATCAGAGTTCCCAAATCTTCTAGAATAGATGTTTTTTTTTTGTCAAACGATGCAAGATTTTAGACAAGTGATCAGACGCAATAGATCTAATTTTAGCTACCAAAAAAAAACTATTGCTAAAATTGATCGCCTGTGGGAAAGCATTTATTAAACGACGGTTTCCTCAAAAACCAGGGCTCACCCTTCACTGAGCTGTGGCTATTTCTGCAACCATGATTTTCCAATTACAGATCCTAATGACTCATACTGTCATACACACTATAGTGTTAATTGGATATTTTTTTCAGAAGGTGCTTTGTTGGGAAGCACATTTTTAGATTTCAGTTAGCACGGACAATGGTTTGCTCTCTACGCGGTTGCAGCTACTGCGTCATCCATGATGGAAGATTTTAAAATTTCATTTAAGAGTACTAAGGACTGTTCAAATGAAATTTAATTTACCTCAATCGGTTAATTGAAAACTTAGACAATCATATATGTCGTAAAAACTTACCAGAAATAGGCTATTCAAATCAAATGAAAATGACTTCAATGTTCAGTATTTGGTAACAGCGTGGACCAAATTAAGAATAAGAACCTCAATGAAAATCAGCAAAAAATAAGCTAGTAGTGAGGGATTTATTTTACGAGTCACTGTCTTTTAAAACGTGTTTTTAAAATTTTGCTTAACATGAACCGTCGTTCGGTCTTTACTAGGTTGAAGCTACTGACTCAATCACGATGATATAATATAATAATAAGTTTCCTAAACTTGTTATTTAGTTTTTTATCTTGTACATGAAAATATAATAATAATAAGTTACCAAAACTAAAATAATATTCAGCCACGGGTAAATTGTGAGTTTGTAAATTTGGATCTTTCAGATTTAGAATTAAAATCAGTGGCTTAGAAATTTTTTCATCTTGTTCATGAAGGCTACACACCAAAACCTAATATTTTTGTTTATGACTCCCTTAGTATTTGCACCATCTGCATGCCTTGATAATCAAAATCTCTGCCAATTTTTATTTTTAATAAAATTGAAGAAAAGTTCTGATTTTAACTATTCTTGCATTATCTGCTTTTGTCTGAAAAAAACAAAAAAACAAATAGCCTTTAAATGATCTTGGCAACAACACTTAGATATTGATAAAATATTTGGATTTTAAAGTAATTTGCTGATAAATTCGCAATGATAACCTTTGGGATGGATGTTTTAGGTTATCCAGAAGGGACAAAGTGTGACTTATAAAAAGAAAATACCGCTTTTGCATTGTTTTTTAGAGAGAGAGAGAGAGAGAGAGAGAGAGAGAGAGAGAGAGAGAGAGAGAGAGAGAGAGAGAGAGAGAGAGGGAGAGGACAGGGAAGAAGAGGCTCTAATGTCTAATCAGTTAAATTCTATTTAAGATAATATAATATACAATATTTGTGAGTAAGTCTCCTAGCTATCAGGCCAAAATGGGGTCTACTGGTAAACCCTGGCTAGTGCACTCCAAATAATCCTGACTTGTATCAATTAAGTCTCTCTCCGCAGTCATGAGGCATTGCACCCAAGAAAATTTTCCATTGACTGACCTTGTCGCTTCGTTTGGTGGTAGAGAAAACGCTTACAGTTTTTTTTTTTGTATATTTGTGGACTTAATGCTATATTTTCATTTTCTTTCATTTTTAAAATTTTATTTTTCAGGGACTCTCCTTACCTCCAACGTTGGGGATGGGCTGTGTTTAGAAGCTCAAATTGCAAAATTTGGACACTTTCTTCTATTCCCCACAAAATTGGATTGAGATCCCGTAGCACATTTTCTCATGTCCTATTTCCGAGAATCAAGGACTCTTCCCATCCCACAACGTTGTTCTAACATTTATGATCAATACAGCTGGGACATACTTTCATACATTCTTACTTTCCACAGAGTTTGGTTGTGATCTAGCAGCCCGCCTTGGATAAATCTTCCGGTGACAAGAATTTCGGAGCCCCTCACCATTACAACACCCCAGAAATTGGGCTTTATTTTAATCCCCAAAGAGAACAAGTATGATACTATTTTATGCTTCTCAATAGCTTTGGATTTCAATACTTGCCATCAATATATCTACCAAATAACATGGATCTAAGTTAAACTCGGTGAGAAGCAGAATTTAGTGTCCTTGTTATGACTTTTGGATATCAGGATCTCACCCAGGCACTTTTCAGAATGGGATCCTTACCTTAGACCATGAATTTGTCCATGCCCCCAAACGTATCCAGGGCATCAAGAAGGAGCCTCCAACCTTTCCGTAGGTTTGTTGATGCCGGTATATCCTCCCACTGTGGTTGAAGTGAGGTGTCCTGGTTTCGCAGATTTTTCTGGTCGGCTGAAATTTCTGAGAGACGTTTGTGAGTTTGCCTCTGCGGTTTGCTTTTGATGTCAGTGGAGCGCTGCATTCGGTCGCCGGGGATTGTCCATTTGCAGCAATTGGCCAAGTATCTCAACCAGTGAACTCTTATTACATCTGTCACGAGAGGTTGACCCGTCTTCTTGCAGATGGATTGGTTGATTATCCTCGGCTGCCAGTGATGCTGAGGAATCTTCCGAGAAATGTGTTCTTGGAGTCAAGAATTGTCCTTTCCTGTTCTTAGTTAAAGTGCCAGGTTTTGGCTGCGTAAGACAGAAACTGGCAAGACGCTGCGATCAAACAGTCACAATTTCAGCCGGAGAGCGATGCTTTTCTTTGTAAGGAAAAGGAGTTTAAAATTAGTAGCGTCAGGAAGATAGCCAAAAAATACCAGACTTTAGTCAAACACAATGGACAGTCATATTAGTATCTTTGTCGAGGTTTTTGGCGTCTCCCAATGTATATCAGGCGTTTTTGGGGAGGAAAGTCCCCAGAAAATATATCAAAATAGCTTGTCGATTCTCAGTCGAAATCGGTGTGAAGGAAAATGTTTGTGAACAAAGAATCTAGCAGAACGAACTGCCAGAGCAATATCTAACTTAGTAAAGAGCAAGAGTAAGCAGAGAGCCATTCTTTAAAGTTTTCATTCCTATTCTGGCCCTCAGTGGAGAGAGTAATGGGGAATCCTAAATACTTGTCAGCACAGCATTTAACAGAACAAGTTGTTGAACCTCGATAAAACATAGTGGGGAGTAAGACTAACTGGCCTGATTGTGTTTTTTTGGATGTATACCAGATCTGAACTCTGCGGTGGGGAGGGGAAGGGGATCCCTAAATTACTATCCTTGCGGCATGTACCAAAGTGGATTAATGGGTATAAATCAAGTTTGATGAATTAGCTGATGGATCTCAACAAGTCTTAATGGGAAATATTAGCGTATGCCAAAGTTAAGCTTTTTATTAGTTTAAACACAGTACAAACTCTTTGAGGGCACAGGGATTCTTTTAATCCTTTTAATATGGGACTGGAAGGAAGTGTCTTTGTCCAACCAAAGTCTCTGGGATGCATGGGTGAAAGCCCTACTTGTGCCCTTTGGAAGCCCATGCCCGATTCAAGCTCTTGGGAAGAGAGGGGTCTCTAACATATTAGTAATCGTGTTTACCAGAGCAGGCTGTCAGATTTCATGCCAACTCCGGGGGAAGAAAAACCTAGTATCTTATTTGTCCATTTTGAAGTCCAGTGCTAAGTTGGGTGGTGGAATTCAGCAATATGTACAGTTATAGTTTTGACTGTCAACGCTTGATCCAACCTCAGTGAAAGAAGGGCCAAGTTCTTGTAATCAAACATCAATAAGACGGACTTTTTATCGGTTCTCAAATAAAATTGGCAGGGATAAGCATCAAGGTTAAAGTTCCAATTTTAGGGGGTGTGGTTCTACATCCTTCAATTTGTGCCCGAAAACTAATCTTTGGAGCTGATTGTTTATAAGGCAAACGTCAAACTTAAAAATATCAACCTCCCACAGCCCTCGAGACAAGGGCTGTATGTTATGCATTTTACCCTTTGTCTACACATAGTATTTGTTATTAAGGACGAGGGCATGTTTAACCTTTAGTGTTGAAAGACTAAGGTCACTCAGATGAAGCTTTCAGAGAATGTTGAGGGAAGTGTTGAATTAAATCGAAACAAGTTATGTGCATAAAAATTGTCAAAAGGGCGATACTCAGAAATTACTCAGTGTATTATTTTCGAACTTTCAGGGAATGATGAGGGGGATGTTGAATTGACCAAAAGGCAATATTTGCCCTCTACTAATACTGCTACTAGGGTTATTACTAATACTACTACTATTACTATCACGACTAATCCTATTACAACTACTGCTTCTGTAGCAACTACTACTAAGGCTGGGGATATTGAGGTAATAAAATTCAGGAAACGTTGGGGGAAATGTTGAACTAAATTAAAACACACTATGAGGATACAAATTGTAAAAATGACGTTTCTGCACTATCTCAAGGACGGCTTACCGTATCAGGCTGAACTACTAGTACTACTATTATCACTGCTACTACTACTACGACTACTACTACTACTACGACTACTACTCCAACTAGTGCTTCTATAGCAACTAATACTAACGCTAAAAACACTAAGAAAAATTGACATAGTCTGTTGATATAGACTATTGACTGTTGACATAGACTATTCACAAATTCTATTGGCATTTTCTATGAATTTGTCTTTTCTTATGAAAAACTCTATGTCAATAATAAATGAAAAGAAATTAATTAAAAAAAGTCGACAAAACAAGGTTGTCAAAGAATAGTAAAGGGCCTCATTAAGCCAAAAATGAGTGGAAATAAAATCAAATAACTTTTCAAGCGTAAAAAGACCACAAATCACCATCAATAAATGAATTAAACCCAAAACGAACAGAAATTACAATTAATAACCGATTTAAACCCAAAACAAGCAAAAATCAACATGAAAGTTCTATAAAAATGATTTTAGCGTAAAGACCGCTGTTTTGAGGAGGAGGAAACCACTTGAACCTTTGTAATAAAAATACAGGAAGAATGATGTTACATACTTTTGACAGTATTAATAGGGAAACCAGGCCCATAAATTTTATTTGTGACGGGAATACTTGAAAGCAAATCACCATCAATAAATGAATTAAACCCAAAACGAACAGAAATTACAATAAATAACCTATTTAAACCCAAAACAAGCAAAAATTAACATGAATGTTCTATAAAAATATTTTAGCGTAAAGACCGCTGTTTTGAGGAGGAGGAAACCACTTGAACCTTTGTAATAAAAATACAGGAAGAATGATGTTACATACTTTTGACAGTATTAATAGGAAAACGAGGCCCATCAATTTTATTTGTGACGGGAATACTTGAAAGCTTGTAGCAATCTTAAAATAGAACTAAACTGATCAAACAAACACAAAGTAGTAACAGCAGAGAAACTTTTTTCAAGACAGTGGAATTCTATTCAGAATTTCAGCCCTATGTCCAACAGCCATCTTCAGCAAAACACGAGAAATATATACATATATATTCGCACACACACACACACACACACATACATACATATATATATATATATATATATATATATATATATATATATATATATATATATATATATATATATATATATATATATATATATATATATATATATATATATATATATATATATATATATATATATATATATATATATATATATATATATATATATATATATATATATATATTGGTTTAGTAAAATATTTTTTTAGATCATTTTTAATTAATTTTGAATATAAGGAATTTAATGAGTATCCTCCAAGTCCCTATTCAGGGAAATACTTTTATTTATTTTGAGACCAATTTTAATTGATTTCCAAACCGCCTGTTTTATCCCCAAGTCATTACTAATGAGTGAAGATTTTTTCAAAAAGTATCGTTGTGGGACGGATTACTAAATATGTGCCAACCTAAGGCAGAATCAAAGGAGTTATTAGAACTGTTTGAAATTAATGCCTTGTCAATGTCTTCTTTATGCTGGTATAGCCGTTTTTCTAGATTTAGATGGATCCTGCCAACATTGCAATTCCTACAGTAGCAATGTATTTGATAGACCATTCTTTGGCGAGTAACTGGGTTTGATCTCTACCGGAGTTTAATAAATTAATGGTTTTAAAACTATTAGTGAAAACTACATACAGATTATTTTTTGTGCTGATATTTTTAATTTTGTTGTGATTTTTAGGATATACGGAAGATGGATAATGTTTGAGGGCTTATCAGTAGGCTCGCGTTGTGACATATCTTCGATTTTACGGGAATGACATTCCCGTAAAAAAAATAATAATAACCGTGCAGTGTTTGTTTGATGTACATATTCTAATATTAAGAAAGTATAACAGTTCAAAATAGGGATGAAACCTTTTAATTGACAGTAAACAGATATAAAATTTTTTAACTGGATATTTTATTAATTTGTTAATTAAATTTTCTTAATTATATATAGTATATTGCTCTTATTTTTTTCAATGCAACAGCAGAAGCAAATCTCTTTGACCTTTTTGTTCCGGTTCATTAGATTTATCTGACATATTACGTGGACAGATGTCATAGCTCTTAGGTGAGGCTATATTGACCTCAGTAAATTATCGTAAATTGAATTCAATCCAAATTTACCTGTATCTCTGTTCATGGAATTATTCTTGAATTTTTTTTTTTTTAATTTTGATTGTTTCCCTGAAAATTTGCTTTAAACCTTGGTCCCTAAAAATCAAACAAACATTTTCAAACAAAATAAAATGATTTGTACAATTATAAATATGTTCCGAAAGAGCCGACGTGAAATCTTCAGGTTTGGTATTATGTTTTAGAAACGATGAAATAGAATTATAATGTTATAGCAATCTCATTTTTAAATTCTAGTTAGTACGTCCCACATAAGAGCTTCCACAAGTACATGGGATTTTATAAACCCACTTTGTTGCTCTATGGAAATTAGATCCTTTCCAGATTTTAAAAAAAATAGCCAAAATATTATTACCTCTTAAAGCTACCTTTAAGCCATTATTTTGTAAAATTCTTTTAAGTTTTTCACTCAGCCCTGGAACATGTGGTAGAGAACAAAAAACATCTTTCTTTTCTGTTGTTTCCAGAATATTGTTAGAAAATTCTAGAAATTTTTTTCTTCTTTTCGAAAAAATCTGGTCAATTAACCAACCCGGATACTGGTTACTTATTAAAATTGCTTTTAACAACAATAATTCCTCCTTAATGAATTTTGGAGAACAAATTCTAAAAATGTGGTCAGTTAAGGATATGATTAAACCAATTTTTACTTGGCGAGCATGACCAGAGAAAAAGGACCAAAAATCTGTTATTGTTAGTAGGTTTTCTGTAAATCTCAAAATCTAGACTATTTTCATTTTTTAAAAGAAGAACATCCAGAAAAGGAAGTTTCTTATCCTCTTCTAAACCTATTGTAAATTTTAAATCACCTCCCCAAAAAATTAAATGTTTTAAAAACGTTTTAATTCCTCCTCCCCAGAATTCCATACTGAAATTATGTCATCCATATATCTCCCCCAAAATTTTGTGTTTTAAAAAATATGAATATAACGGTATTTTTTCAATATTTTCTACAAAAAATTGCTAATAAAGATTTAAAGGGTCCCCCATGGGTAAACCATTTACTTGTTTGAAAAAAACCCTTTTGGATTGAAAAAAATAAGTGAACGTGTTGCACAACCTAACTAAATTCATAATTACACCGACTTCCAAAACTGTTTCACCACTAATTAAGTCCAAATTTCTTAATATCTTTCTTTCAAGAAGAATTTCTGCGCCTTTTACATCAATACTCGTATACATTGACACTGTGTCGAAACTTGAAATTATTGAATTTGAAGAAATCTCCACTTCTTTTAGTTTTTTTTTTACAAGTTCTGACGAATTCTTAATGTAAGAAATTTGGGTAGACATGAGTGGTTTACATAATGACACTAACCGCTTACTCAGAGCACTTGTTGGTGACTTTGTACTTGCAACAATTGGTCGTAATGGCATATTTGGCTTATGTATCTTTGGAAGTCCATAGGCACAAAGAACTTCTTGGTAAGAATTTGTAGAAAAGCTGATGGGTAATCTTGCCTTCTTCCTTCAAACTCTTTAACGCGTTC
Organism: Artemia franciscana; assembly: GCF_032884065.1. Taxonomy (NCBI): domain Eukaryota; kingdom Metazoa; phylum Arthropoda; class Branchiopoda; order Anostraca; family Artemiidae; genus Artemia; species Artemia franciscana. Next base: position 6,804,225 of record NC_088870.1, on the reverse strand, counting down.
TTAAACTTCTTTGCGTACGAGTCTGTCGGGTCAAAAGAAAGTTTTGACTTTCTTGACCCGACTTTGTTTTGAAAGTATGTAATTAGTTTATTAGGTATAAATTATGTTTGTTTTTATTGATGTCTTTTAGTTTTACTGCTCATGGTGAACACTGTATATTTGTTCGAAATATCCAGTTAAGAATTTTTATATCTGTTCACTGTCAATAAAAAGGTTTCATCCCTATTTTGAACTGTTATACTTTCGTCATGGAAAGGCAGTGTTGTCTTCGAAGCTATCTATATTCTGATATTTATTCTTTATAGTCTTAATACTTCTTTATTTGTTAAAGTCAAAAAAGTGGAAAAATTTAAAATTGAATCTGTTTTCAGAAAAAGTGCAAATTATATTCTAGTCTTGAGGAAGTGTGGGGGGTTTTCAGCCCTATCATGTTAATATTTGCATGTTTTGAGTTTGAACCGGTCATTTTTTTGTAATTTCTGTCCGTTTTGGGTTTAATTCATTTATTGATCGTGATTGGTGGTAGTTTCACGCTTGAAAAATTATTTGAATTTATTTCTACTCATTTTTGACTTAACGAGGCTCTTAATTGTTCTTTGAAAAACTTGTTTGGTAGATAAAGTTTTTAAATTAATTTCTGTTCATTTCTTATTGACATAGTCTTTTTCATGAAAAAAATACTTTATATCTTTTTCTCTATTAGACTCGGTACTTTTTACTTTCTAGATTATTTGACTTTATTTCCGCTCATTCTTGGTTTAATGAGGCTCTTTACTTTTCGTTAAAAATTCTTTCGTATGTTCCTCATTGACAGATACAATCCGTAAGTAATTGAATAAAACAAAACAACAAGTTTTTCAACTGAAAGTAAGGAGCAACCACAAAACTAAAAAGAACAAAAAATTATTACCTATATGAACGGGGTTACCTCCTCCTCAAGACCTTGCTCTTTACGCTAAAGTTTTTTCTTATAGAATATTAGAACAAAGCTTTCTGTTCTAATTAAACGGCCATTGTGTTTCAGGAATCGTTCTTAAAGAATTAGGACAAAAAGCCAAATTTAGCGTAAAGAGCAAGGTCTTGTGGAAGGGGCAACTCCTTTGATATACGGAATAATTTCTGTTTGTTTTAAGTTTTGATGTTGCTCCTTACTTTCAGTAAAAAACAATTGTTTTTCAAATATAGTTTCTGATCGTTTTCAAAAAATATCCGGCTCTCTCTCCATGAAAAATTCACGTACTTGTTCATTATACGCCGCTCACTCAAGTGTCAAACCCGAGAACAAACCCGTCTCTTCGTTAGTTTCTTCAATACTTTAGAAACAAATTTGGGCTATATATTTGCACATTAGGCGGCGGGGGGGGGGGGGGTAAAGTATAGTGGGTCTGCATGTAAAATGTATTTGGAAATTTGGAAAGCCTTATTTCCCATGGAGAGTATTTTCCGTGGGAGGGGTATTTTCATCGGGGGGGAGAGATTTTTCTCGGGGGGTATTTTCCAGTGGGTACTTACCGTGGGGACATTTCCCGTAGTTTTATCCTCGTTGAGTGTTTTCCGTGGGGGGGGGGGGGGTTGTTTTTCGGGGGCTATTTTCTGTGGGGGGGGATATTTTCCGTGGAGGGGTATTTTTGGAGTGGGAAGGGGGTTGCTGAGGGGAAGGGGGTAAATGCTGGGGGTAAACGCCTAGAACCACCATGTAGGGTGTCGAAAGATCGTATGAAAAATATCTTAGGAAAGATTTGAAGTATGAAGTTGGAACTTGCACGGCTTGTTGTGGGGGATACAGAACTAACCGAAAGGTAAGCAAAGTAAAGAGCGAAGTGGGTACAATGTATTTTTTTCCTAGGCACTTCGTATGGAACAAGTTGCCATAAAAACTTTGGAAGGACATCGTTCTATTGGTATATGTAATTTCTAGCGTCCTTTTTGAGAATCAAAAGTGATTGCAGGGCAACCATTCCCTTCCCATGCTCCTTCATTATCCAAACACATACCAAAAATTTTGAGATAGCTATATTGTTCAAGATGGTTGAAAGCCTCAGCAACTATATCTCTACGGATAACAGCCCCCCACAGGCCTTGGGGCAAGGGTTGTATGCTGCACATTTCAATCAGTGTATACACATTTTGAGAATTACACATAGTGAGAATGGGGGAGGGGCAAGTTTGATCCTTGTGTTCGAAAAGGCTAGGGGTATTCAGGGTAGTAAGGGGTAAGAGGCGTTGTGTGAAGGGTATAACTCAGGATTGACTGAGGTTATTATAGTGGAATTTTCAGGAATGATGAGGGGGAGGATCAATAGATCAAAAGCCATTACTTGTAAACTAGTACTACTCCTCCTACTGTTACTACTACTACTGCTGCTACTTCTACTACTACTATTACAACAACAACAACAACTACTACTACTACTAATATCACTAATGCTACTGCCACTACTACTGCTGCTTCTATAGCGATTACTACTAAGGCTGAGGATATTCAGGTGAAAATTTAAGGATATGTTGAAGGGAAAGTTGAACTAAATTCAAAAAATTCTATGTGCGTACATACTGTTCGAAGGGTGTATTAGCAATATCTTAGGAACGGCTTAGCGCATCCAGTTGAAAATTCCTTGGCATGATAAGGGGGATATTCAGCAGACCAAAAGGCAAAATATGCGTACTGCTCCTGCTGCTAATGCTACTTCTAATGCTACTACTACTACTACTACTACTGCTGATACAACACTAGTGCTTCTACTACAACTCTTTCTAGATGAATATTTACAGCTCCTACTAGGTCAAAACTAAATGAAAACTAACTACGTGCCTGCAGGTTTTCAAAAGGGTGTTTTGCAGGAATGGCTTAGAGTTTTATTTGTAATTGTAAGCAACTTGGCCCATTTGTAAATCCTACGTACAAACATGTTATAACAGGGGACTTGTCAATAATAAAGCAAGATGATCTTCAAATTATAATGAATAAAGGGGCTAATTTCCGTCTTTCTCATCCTCTGAAACCATCGAGTGTTCTTGATGGCTTGGAAAATGATTTTGATTTATTTATTGATAAGTGGTGTAAGAAAGAGAATAAATATAAAGAGAATTTTCAAAGTTGGAAGAATTTAATTATTAGTAGAATAAGAAATAAAATATATTCTAACTTAAAAATAGTAACACTAAATCATTATTTTATAATGCGAAGATTAAACAAGCAATTGCTAATCTAAAGAATGGATTTGTAATTGTGCCAGTGGATAAAGCTAATAATAATTTTGCCATAATTTGTCAGAAGCTGTATTGTGATATCTTAAAAAGGGAGTTATGCACAACTAATGTTTACAAAAAGGTAAATAAGGAGGATGAGAATTTAATTGAAAAGACTGAAGAAATACTTTTTAAAAATTTTAATATTAAAATAAATGACAATGATAAAAAGTTCCCTTTCCTATATTGGACTGTAAAATTTCATAAGAATCCCCCTAAACCACGGTTTATTGCTGGAGCAGCTAAATGTCCAACCCGCATTGCTGCTACTGACCTCTCTTTAATTTTAAAGGAAATTGCAAATAAACTTAAAACCTATTGTTCTGGTATTAAAAAACTTTCGAATTTTAATCCATATTGGAGTGTTAATAATTTACAGCAAGTGATAGATTCTTTAACAATGGTTTCAGCTAAAAGAATTGAGTCTTTCGATTTTGCGACAATGTATACTAATTTATCACTTAATGTAGTGTTTGATAATTTAAAAACTGTTATCAAGAAGTCTTTCCTCTTATCTAGTAAAAGGTTCTTAAAAATAGACATTTATAATAAAAAAGCTATATGGACAAACTGCTTTAATACCACAGTTAACTTGAGATGTTACAGCTTGGATATGATTTTCGAGTTATTGGAATTTGTTTTATGCAATACTTATATAAGATTTGGGGGTGATTTGTACAAGCAAATTATGGGAATTCCCATGGGGGGAATGCAAGCCCATTTATAGCTGACTTGTTTTTAAGTCAACTAGAATATAAATATATGATGGATAAGAATAATCCAATTAATTTAAAACATGCTTTGTCAAATAATAAAAGATATTTAGATGATATTTTGGTCTTAAATTGTAAGGATTTCATTGATATTTCTACAAATATATATCCATCAGAGCTTATTCTTGAGCCTAGTCATGGCGCTGGTCATAAAGATCATTTCTTAGATTTAAATATTAATATTTGTGATAATAATAAATTAAGTTTTAAAATGTATAATAAAACGGATGATTTTGATTTTGAAGTGATTAGTTTCCCATTCCCTGAAAGTAATATACACTCAAATATCACATATTCAGCGTTTTTCTCACAGTTACTTCGTTATGCAAGGATTTGTAGTAATTATATTGATTTTAAAAATAGATGTAAAATCTTAAGCCAAAAATTGATATCAAGAGGTTTTTCTGCAAATAAATTAACTTAGCAATTTAAAAAATTTAGTTTTCATTATAACGAACTTTTAAATAAATATCAAAAGAATTATCTAGAAATACTTAAAGAAATTTTCAGCTAATTTCGGAGGTTCGAGAAATGTTGTCACAGCACCATTGTCATTAGCCACATGGTAAAGGTGAATTCTATAAGATTTTCTTAAAAATTAGCCACATGGTAAAGGTGAATTCTATAATTGTTTAGTTCATTCCGGTTTTTTGCAATGTGTTAATATTTGTGATTTGGTAAAATTTATAATATTTAGTTTACCTATTGTTGCTAAAGGGAGGGATATATTAACAGGATAAGCTTGTTTTGGTTTTACTTGGTTGTTTTACATTTGCTGTTTTTTTTTCATAGGCATGTATTTTGGGGGTGATACCTGACGCGGGGATGCCATGGATATTCTGTGGTAGCCACAACACTGTGCTGGGTAGAGAATTTAGAGTGGCGAAACCCTATATAGGCCAGTGTATTCTCCTGATGAGCCCTTATGTTGGGTGTTGCCTCTGAATTATTTGTCTATATTATTTTTTCTATTGTAAGGTAAATGACGACTTATACTTATTGACGACATGACTGCCTGTCCATGGATTATTCTTTATGGTTGATTGTGTGTGGCTATGCTGTTTGACCTATATGATTGTATGGATGAGTAGGGTTGAGGCCTCATTCAAGTGCTGGTCTATATTAATCACTAATTTAGGAAAACAGTCTTCCTTTTCTCCTTCTGTCTTGTTTTTTTTTTTTTTTTTTTTTTTTTTTTTTTTTTTTTTTTTTTTTTTTTTTTTTTTTTGTGTTTGTGCTGTTGCATTGGTGATTTCTCTTTTCATGATACTACCAGTGGTAGTGGTAGTCTATGTAGTGGTAGTGGTAGTACAAGTGGTAGTCTACCACTTCTGGTTCTACCAGTAATACTACAAAAGAAGCCAAGGTTACTAAAGAGAAACTTTCAGGAAATGTTGGTGGGCAAGTTGAATTAAATTCAAAAACACGGTTTATATTCAGGCGGTCAAAAAACCTTATCAGCAGTATCTCAAAAACTGCCTATTAGATTGAAACTTTCAGGGCATGCTGAGGGGTATTTTGAACTAATTAAAAATAAAATGTGTGCATAGTAATGCAACTTTTAGTTGTGCTACTACTGGTATTACTGGTGTTACTACTAACATTACCAAGACTGAGGGTATTAATTTGGAACTCTTAGAGACTGTTAAGAGGGATGTTGGGATAAACAAAAACATATTATGTGAAACAGGACGTATTAGCACTATAGAAGACATTGCTTACAGTATTAAGTTGAAACTTTCAGGACATGCTGAGGGGTATGTTTAACCAATTAAAATGGAATATGTTCATAGTAATGCTCAAGTAATTGTACTACTACTGTTGCTAGTGCTAATATTACTAAGGCCGATGACATTAATGTGGAACTTTCAGGGACTGTTAAGGGAGAGGGACTGTTAAGGGAGATGTTGGGATAAATAAAAACACATTATTTGCAACAGGACTTATGAACAATATTTCAGAAACGGCATAAAGTAGTAAGTTGAAACTATCAGGGCATGAGGAGAAGATGCTGGATTAAACCAAAAAGGAACAATACTATTACTATTACTATTACTATTACTAAAAAGGAATACTATTACTTCTTACTACCAATACTGCTACTAGTATCGCTAATTATTAGTTAAATTTTCAATGAACGGTGGGCATTGTATAGCAGAATCGAAAGACACTATGTGCATGTGGGCTATCAAAGCAATGTACAGGCAATATCCCTGCAACGGCCTAGGATATTATGCTGAAACTCATAGGGATACCAATATTACTGCTACTTTTGCTACTGTTTAGTAATATTAGTAGTAATAGAAATACTATTTCTACTAGTACTACTGCTACTATTGAACTAAATCAAAATAGACTATGTGCATCCACAGACATCCAGGATATCCGGGATATCTTGGAGTAGATTAGGATATGAAGTAGAAACTTTTATGGAAAGTTTATGCTCTTTTAAAATTAAACCAAAAGGCGCTGTGTGTATGCTGGCTGTCAATATGACGTCTCAGCAATATTTAAAAAACGACTGAGTGTATTAAGCTGAAATTTCCAGGGCTGTTACTATTACTACTTCTGTTCTTACAATTGAACTAAATCAAAAGGGTGTATGCGCATCTAGGTTGTCAAAAAAAAATAGAGACTACGTTTTAGGAAGGGTATTAAGTTTTATCTTTAAGGGAAACTTGAGGAGGTATAAAACTAAATCAAAGGATACCATGTGTGCTCACATTTTCAGAGTTCAAGTTCTTTATTATTCTTAAACTATACATATTTAAAACTATTCACATAGCATCCCCAGCAGGGAGACTGGCTCGAAAGCCGGGCGACAGTGCAAACAGTATAAACAAACAAACCCAGAAGAAACGGATGTCATCACACTTCTCACTCTGTCTCACACCAAAAAACAAATGCCGAAAAACATTTACTAAAATTATTACCAATATTTATCCGATAGCTGAAGGGCCGGGAGCTACTCACAAATTAATATTTACTAATTAGCAGAGCTTTGATTTTAGGTTTTTAATGTTAATAGCGATAGACTCTAGACTAATAACAATCAATCAATCAATTTATTAATACTAAAGAAAACTATTACAAAAGTGAATCAGTTAATAGGGCCAAGAAGCTATGCTTGTAATGGGCCACAGAGAACAAAATAAAACACTTATAAAATATATACAAAAAAAAAAAAGTTAATAGCGATAAACGATAGACTAATAGTTAATAGCGATAGAAGTAGGGCGCTAGAAATTGAACATTAAAAAAAAAAAAATATTGGTCTGAATGGGTTACCACAACAAAGGGTCTTAACCAGTAGACCATCAGGTCCTGTGAAATAGTGGTTGTTTTAAGCTTTTTGCTATTCCACATCACTTGTTTGTTACGTGCAAGAAATTTATGACGAGAAGTTTGAACCTGAAGTTCTAACACCACTTTTTCGTCTTTTTTATGATTTTTTTTCAAAATAGATCTACAAAAAACCGTTAACATGACCAAGAACACTGTAATGATCTATCAAACATCTCCCTACGATATTGCATCTGTCCACAAGTTCCGATATTCAGCAGACGATTTATGAAACTCATTGAGGGGGAAGTATACGTGAGGGATTGTAAACTTCAATTTTGTGTGTTCAACCATAGAAATTATGATGATATCTTTTCCTACCTCTCAGTAATTCACTCCGGAAGTGGCACCCAAACTGCCATTTCTGGGTGTCAACAGTTTCTATGGAACGTGGTTCGCCCTTTACAAGGTTGCGGCTATTGCTGCAACCATAATATGAAGTTCACCCAAACTGCCATTTCTGGGTGTCAACAGTTTCTATGGAACGTGGTTCGCCCTTTACAAGGTTGCGGCTATTGCTGCAACCATAATATGAAGTTCACCCAAACTGCCATTTCTGGGTGTCAACAGTTTCTATGGAACGTGGTTCGCCCTTTACAAGGTTGCGGCTATTGCTGCAACCATAATATGAAGTTCACCCAAACTGCCATTTCTGGGTGTCAACAGTTTCTATGGAACGTGGTTCGCCCTTTACAAGGTTGCGGCTATTGCTGCAACCATAATATGAAGTTCACCCAAACTGCCATTTCTGGGTGTCAACAGTTTCTATGGAACGTGGTTCGCCCTTTACAAGGTTGCGGCTATTGCTGCAACCATAATATGAAGTTCACCCAAACTGCCATTTCTGGGTGTCAACAGTTTCTATGGAACGTGGTTCGCCCTTTACAAGGTTGCGGCTATTGCTGCAACCATAATATGAAGTTCTATTCACTGATTAAAAAAAACAGGTTTTTTTTAACTGAAAGTAAGAAGCGACATTAAAACTTAAAACGAACAGAAATTACTTCCTATACGAAAGGGGCTGCTCTCTCCCCAACACCCCGCTCTTTACGCTAAAGTTTGTCTCTTTCTCTCAATTCTACTTTTTAAAGCAGTAAAAACCTTCAGCGTAAAGAGCAGGGCGTTGGGGAGAGAGCAGCCCCTTTCATATACGAAGTAAATTCTGTTCGTTTTAAATTTTATTGTCGCTTCTTACTTTCAGTTAAAAAAAACTTGTTTTTTCTTTTATTTAATTTCTGAACGTTTTTGAATTAATGTAAGTTTTGATTTTGGCTCACTCAACATGAATAATTAAAACGAAATTTGCATATTTTTTTTTCTTGTCTAAATGACTTTCTCATAGTTTTGATCGAATGAGTTTGAAAAAAAGGAGCGGGAGAGGAGGCCTAGTTGCCCTCAAATGTTTTGGCTACTTAAACATGCAACTATTTTTTTACGAGCGTTTTTGCCAGTAATAAACGTACGTACCTTACAAATTAGCTTACGTAACGAACTTCTATATTTGTGTATTTTTATTACGTATGTGGGGGGATTTCGCCCCCTCGTCAATACCTCGCTCTTTGCACTAAAGCTTGAATTTTGTCCCACATCTTTAAGAATGACCCTTGAATTACAAAGGCCGTAGAATAAATAGTTGAAATTACTAAAAATATTTTAACATAAAGAGTGAGATATTGTGGAGGAGACAAACCCCCTTATATACGTAATATTTTGTGTTCGCTTTAAGTTTTAATGCTGCTCATTACTTTCAGTTGAAAAAAAATTATTTTCTCATTGTTTTTTTTTTAATTATGCTAGAAAATCCTGCACCCCCCTTATAGAAATTCTCTCCCCTCATTATAAATTCCTCCATGGAAAGATCCTTCCACATAGCCCCTTCCCTCCGACCCACCCCAACGCGAAAAATTCCCCTTGAAAACGTCTGTACACTTCATAATAACCATTTCCATATGTAAACAATGGTCAAAGTTTGTAACTTGCAGCCCCTCCCCTGGGGACTGTGGGGGATTAAATCGTCCCCAAAGACATAGCTATTGGGTTTTCCAATAGGCTGAACCGAATGGCTGTCTCAAAATTTTGATCCAGTGACTTTGGGGAAAAAGTGTGCGTGTGAGGGGGCCTAGGTGCCCTCCAATTTTTTCGGTCACTTAAAATGGGCACTTGAACTTTTAATTTCTGTTAGAATGAGCCCTATTGCGACATTCTAGGACCACTGGGTCGATACGATCACCCCTGGAAAAAAAAACACGCATCCGTGAACTGTCTTCTGACAAAAAATACAAAATTCCACGTTTTTGTAGATAGGAGCTTGAAACTTCTACTGTAAGGTTCTCTGATACGCTGAATCTGATGATGTGATTTTCGTTAAGATTATATGACTTTTAGGGGGTGTTTCCTCGTATTTTCTAAAATAAGGTAAATTTTATCAGGCTTGTAACTTTTGATAGGTAAAACTAAACATGACGAAACTTATATATTTAAATCAGCATAAAAATGCGATTCTTTTGATGTTACTATTGGTATCGAAATTTCATTTTTTAGAGTTTGGTTACTATTGAGCCGGGTCGCTCCTTACTACAGTTCGTTACCACGAAATGTTTGATCTATGGCTAAATCTAAGGTTGAAGGCCTCACTGCAAACTTTTGATTGACATAGGATTAAAGCAATTTCTATTTCTTTAATAGCCATCTGTAGTTGAGAGGTTGAGAAGGTCTACAAGTCGTCGCGCATATACGAACTACTTTGGGGGAGAGTTTACCAAAGCAACTCAGAAAAGATTAATTATGCGGCAATAAGGCGATTGTAAGGACTTAAGGGGTGAATCCCATATTCTGCTAAAAGCTTCAGGCTATAGTTACTCATCTTTAATTATCCTGCCAAGATTTTCCCCAAAAAAGCTAGGTCTATTTCGCGCAGACTGGATGTTGAGTTACCCTAAAGTTTTTTTTTTATTGTTTTAAAAAATAGAGCTGTGAGAAAGAGTCAAACTTTAGCGTAAAAAGCGAGGCGTTGAGGAGGGGACAACCCCTTTCATATCCGAAATACTTTCTGTTCGTTATAAGTTTTGATGTCGCTCCTTACTTGCAGTTAAAAAAACTTGTTTTCGTTTTTAATTGGAACAATAAGAAGTTTTTTTCAATAGTAATAAAAAACTGTACCGTAAAGAGCGAGATGGTGAAGAGGAGGCAGCCTCCTTCACATACGCAATAGTCTCTGTTTGTTTTAAGTTTTAATGTTGCTCTTTACTTTCAGTTGAGAATTTAGTCTTAAGAGTGATCTAATAAAAGCTGATTGAAGCGTTTATGTATGTCAGCACAGGTCCAATGGGCGAGATTAATTTTCCTTCTTCAAAAGGGCTTGTTTTGCACAGGTTTTGCCTTGCTTTGAAAACCCTTTGTTTCAGGTATGTAAATGCTAGCTATCATTAAGCCTGTCTTTATATCACATCGCTCCCGGTAGTGACTGAGGAATTGTCTGCTTCCTCAAATTGCACATACCAGTTACCGCGTCACGCATGGCAGAAGTGCATAAAGCGCGGTGCAACGTATCATGGGGTATGGGAGGAAGCGCGGCTTGATAGAAGCATTACAAAGGACAAAGCAGGTGGCACTTTCAGACGTATACCAGGTGGTGAAGAGTGGGTAGCCCTCATTAGTAAGACTACATGCTAAACCAAAAAAATAGTTGATCAAGTTATTATATAATCGACACCATAGTTCGTTGGGACATTTTGCTTCTATTCGGATGAAAGTCGATAAATGAGAAAAGGACTGATTTACATTCTTGCAGTATTATCCAGGACCAAGTAAGGTTTTTGTTTGCTTTTATTCATTTTACTGGCATTTAATTTTATATCTTGTTTTCAAATAATAGGAATTTTTGAAATGAAACTAAAAAAATTCAGTTAAAGCGTAAAAAAGCGCAGGAATGATCTTATAAATAAGGGAGCTGCCACCCTCTTTCAATCCCCCGCTCCTTACGGTTTAAAATAAAACTAAATTTCAAAACATTTATTAGGGTAAAGGGGGCATTCAGAAACACTGTTATGGTTTTATTTATAATTTTTCATGGAGTTCTTCGGGAAAATCTTGTTCTTATAAGATGCCGGCCAACCTCTTCACCGCTTCGTAGGGTAAAATTCACCACTGAAAATATCCCTCGCGGAAAATCCTCCCTCAGAAAATCCCCTCAGAAAAGTGTCCCCAGAAAATATCACTCCCACGCGGCTGGTTGGTCTCCAATTCCATTGGACTTTAAAAAAGGACTAGAAGTCTCAATTTCTGATCTAATGAGCACACTCCTAAGTTTCTACGATCATGAGGTGGAGGTGTGCATGAGGAATTGGCAATATCCCTCCTATACGGAATGTATTCTGCCCATTTTGGGGTTTAATGTTACTCTTTTTTTCATAATAACAGCGTAGACCAGAAATATTCGCAGAAAACATAAGGGAGTAGATATCGATCTCAAATTTTTGATGAGCTTTTCAATTTTTAACCCCCCCCCCTCAAAAACCATCCCCCAAACAAAATTCTGGTTACGGGCCTGGGGATTATGTATCAATTTCTACCTCACCCTCCCCTCGTCTAGTTCTGTGTTTATGTGATGGCTCAGTGAGAGCTGGGATGTTTCGGCATTAAAATGCACGCTTTGTGGTATCTTTCTCCCTCCCTAACAACAAAACAATCAGTGAGCCCCTTTGTAGATGTTTAAGTGCCTTTTTAAGTTTTCTAATTTGTCCATCAAACAGTTAGTGGTAACAAACTGTAAGGAGCGACATGGCTCAGTAGTAACCGAAACTCTACAAAACAGAATTTTTATATTGACGGAATCACCAAAAGAGTTTGGCTTATTATTCGATTCCAGATATATTAGGATTCGCTAACTTTAGTGGTACCTATCAAAAGCAACGAGCCTGTGAAAACTTACCTGATTTTTGAAAAATGAAGAAAACACTCCTTAAAAGTCAAGGAACCTTAATGAAGATCACACCATCAAATTCAGCATATCCGAGAACCCTCCTTTAGAGCTTTCAATCTACCGTCGTCAAAAATTGTGGAACAGAAGAAAGATCATGGATGCGTGTTTATTTGTTTTTTGTTTCTTTTTTCCAAAGGGTGATTACATTGAACCAACAGTCCTAGAATATCAGGAAAGGACTCATTCTAATAGAAATTAAAAGTTCTAGTGTCCTTTTTAAGTGACCAAAAAGATTGGAGGGTAGATAGCCCCCCTCCCACCCTCCTTTTTGGTGGAACTTTCCAGGAGAAATTTTACACTGGGGTATATGCTTGAATTCCTATACGTAATTATTTATGTTTGTCTTACCGACTCCATTTTACATGTGGAGATGAATCGTACATGGGAATTTCTACTGGGTTGGAATTGTATAGGGATCTTTCTGTAGGTGGGATTGGGAAGGGATTTACAACGTGATATATTTTCCAGGGGGAACTTTTTGCAGGAGCAACTTCCTACAGGGGGATGGAGGAACATTTTGCTGAAATACTTTTCCACGCAGAGGAGAATTCCCGGCATGACTTTAAAACAATCTGAAATTTAAGTCTTTTTCAAATGAAAGTAAGCTAAGAAAAATTTTTCACACAAGATCATCCGCAAGATTTTCCGGGTGAAATTTTCACCTAGAATGGAATTGTCTAGGAAAGATTTCCCCGGTGGAGGGGGGGGGGGGCTACATGAAAAGAGCTATCTATGGAGAAATGTTCTGTGTGGGGAAGGAATTGTTCACGGAGAGGAAACCGGATTTTCCGGTATTATTTAAAAACGATAAAAAAAAAAAAAAACAATTTTTTCAGCTGAAAGTCAGGAACAACATCAAAACTTAAAATGAGCAGAAATTATTATGTATATGAAAGGGATTACCCCCTCCTCAAGACCTTTCTCTTTATTCTAACGTTTTGACTTATTGTCCCAATTCTGTAAGAACGACTCCTGATACACAATGGCTGTTTAATAAGAATAATAAGATTTTATTTAAATCTATAAGAAATTTTCGAAATTCTATATAAAACTTGATTATCTTTCGCCAACAGTATTTTCTCCTTCTTCTTTTTTTATTTATTTACTTTTTTTTTTAATTGCAGAAGTTCTTATGAAATTCTTTTCAGCAAAAATGAACTTCTTTTTTTCTAAGTTTTTAAGATACGTATGGTGTGTAAATTGCTTTTTATCACTTTCCTTAGCACTTACCAACGAAATTTAAAAGAAAACACAAGGTAAATTCTCAAAATTTGGAAAACCCTACTTTGCATAGGGGGAGGGGTATTTTCTGGTGGGCATTTTCAGGAGAATATTTTTCGCAGGGGGATATTTTCGTCAGGAGGGGGAGGGGGTATTTTCTTGGGGGGGGGGATCCCGGGGATAAACGGCTAGAGCCGGGCATATCCCCAGCGATCAAAAAGCTTATTACACATGATTTGTTTGTATTTTTTACCATTCAATAGCCAAGTGCAATTATCGAATTTCGTTCAATTGCGCTTATTGAAGCTAATTAATCGCTTGTTTATTGTGCCTCAGTGCAAATTCTGTGTCACAAGTCGTCCCTGAGTGGGGTGGAAGGATTTCGTCTGCTGCTGGGCCCCGAATTTGATTTGGGGGATGAGATAGTGCGAAACAATCCAAATAAGAAGAAAAAACGTAATGTTGGTATAATCTAAAAATAATTTTGGTTCTAAGATTTGGTTTCAAAAGATTTATGCGGTTGTAATTTTTTTCAAGAAATTCATTTTGATGCTATAACGGCGTTCAAAAGAGCATAATAATCAGGCTTATTCTAAAAGTTTCTGCAGTTAGCTCGGTTGAACGCCGGGATAGGCTACTAAATTTACGTAATGATGAAAAATTACAATAGTGGCGTAAATTGATATTGGCAGAGGGTCAGGCAGTTGCCTCCTCCCGATTTAATTTTGCCCCATATTTTGTTTACCGTCTCCAACGGTTTCGAACATAAACGACTTTTTGATTATGTTTGTGATTGTGATTATGCCATTTTTTGTGCTATGTATCCTGTTATCAATACGAAAAAAAATCAATATGAGACAAAAGCTTGTATGATATAGCCCCTGCCAGTCAAGCTGTTCATCCATTGACGCATTGTAGAACCAGTTTTTTTCGTTTGTTTCTTTCAGCTTAGCGTGAGACAAGACAAAATGCAGTGACAGAATAGATGGGAAATATGTAATTTGGGCCATATATTTGCGCATTAGGGGTGGGGGTAAAGTATTTGGACAGTGTGAAGTTAGAAAACAATTCTTACTTCATGATATGCAGAATAATCGTAAAAAAACAAGTTTTTTTTTTAAACTGAAAATAAAGAGCGACATTTAAACTTAAAACGAACGGAAATTATTCCGCATATGAAAGGGGCTGTCCCATAATCAACGCCCCGCTCTTTACGCTAAAGTTTTTTATTGTTTTATAAAGCAGAGATGTGAGAAAGAGTCAAACTTTTGCGTAAAGAGGGAGGTATTGACGAGGGGACGAACCCCCTCATATGCATAGCAATTTCTGTTCGTTTTAAGTTTTAATGTTACTCCTTAATTTCATTTGAAAAAAACTTGTTTTTTATTTGATTTCTGATTTTTTTTTAAACTGGGAAATCCAGCACCTCCTTTTTGGAAATTCTCTTCCCTCATGAAAGAATTCCTCCATGGAAAGATTCTCCTTCGTAACCCTCTCCTATCGACCCCCCCCCCTCCAAGAGAAAAAATTCCCCCTGAAAACGTCTGTACACTTCCCAATAACTATTACTAGGCTGTATGCAAACATATAGCCCTTCCCCCGGGGACTCTGGGGGATTAAGTCGTCCTCACAAACATAGTTATTAGATATTTTACAACTGTTGCTTTGATATTCTCATTGAAGTAACTCTAATGGCTTCTTTTTCCTACGTGGATCAGTAGCGACAATTATATCTATTATTATTGGTAGTAATTTTATTTGTTTTTAGTTTAGTATTTTTTCTTTTTATCTCGTGGTGAGGACGTTTAGATACAGGCGAAATATTCGCGTTATTTTAGTCTTTCATCTCTTTTCTTTCTACTGGTCACAGTCTCGTTTAAGGTTTTTTTGTTGAGTTTTATCTCTCTTTGATATTTCTTTTCTTAAGGGAGATAAAACCCCTTTAGATAACTTCGAAGACCACACTGCCTTTCCATGACGAAAGTAAAACAGTTCAAAATAGGGATGAAACCTTTTAATTGACAGTGAACAGATATAAAATTATTTAACTGGATATTTGGAACACATATACAGTGTTCATCATCAGCAGTAAAACTGATGAACACTGTATCTGTGTTCGAAATATCCAGTTAAATAATTTTATGTCTGTTCACTGTCAATTAAAAGGTTTCATCCCTATTTTGAACTGTTTTACTTTCGTAAAACCCCCTCTGGAAAATTACACCCCCCCAAACAATAATCCTGGATGCACCTTGTATAATCAGCAGTAATCATCAGCAGTAAAACTGATGAACACTGCATTTGTGTTCGAAATATCCAGTTAAATAATTTTATGTCTGTTCACTGTCAATTAAAAGGTTTCATCCCTATTTTGAACTGTTTTACTTTCGTAAAACCCCCTATGGAAAATTACCCCCCCCCCCCAAACAAAAATCCTGGATGCACCTTGTATAAAATCCTAATTTATTGCAAGCATGTATTGTTTTTATTTGAACCTGATAATTAGAGCCTAATGCGCATGGTTTCGCTTCCCAAGTTTTGGAACTCGTATAAATCTAGCGTAAAATTCATTAGTGGACAAGGAGACATAGGATAGCATATGTGTTAATTAAAATACTGTGCTGTGATAACAATTTGAAAAGGTCAGCAATTTTTTGAAAAAAATTAAATTTACTTGGTAAGCAAAAAAATGATCTTTGATCTGACGAATAAAGGTTGTATTTGCTGTTCTATGTGGAGTTCAAGGGCAATGAGACGAAACCTTGACCTTAGGGGTCAAGAGCAATTCTGCCGGCCTAATTAATTTTCATGATTTCGGGACACAGCAAGCGTTCTGGTTTTAGCAAGGGTTGGGGGTGGGCCAGTATAGAGGGCATCAGAAAGCCGTATTCCAAAATACAAAGATAAGGAATCACATAGTCTAGATTAGTCAGTCAAGTATCTAGGACTTTTATGGTTTTATTCGCGTTCTGCTTTTAGCAAGGGTTGGGGGTGGGGGCAGTATAGAGAGCATCAGTAAGCAGTATCCCAAAATACGCAGATAAGGAATCACATTGTCTAGATTAGTCAGTCAAGTATCTAGGACTTTTCTGGTTTTATCTGTGTTCTGCTTTTAACAAGGGTTGGGGGTGGGGGCAGTATAGAGAGCATCAGTAAGCAGTATCCCAAAATAAACAGATAAGTAATCACATAGTTTAGATTAGTATGTCAAATATCTAGGACTTTTCTAGGTTGCTTGTAGTATTGAAATGGTAAAGATCTAGAATAGAGGAACAAAAAAAAAGACACTATTAGAACGCTAATTTTATGGTTTTGTTCGTGTTTTTGAGAATTTATCCCCAATCCCTCTAATTTTCTCATTAGAGGGTGATTCAGTTGATTGAGTTTAACCCCCCCCCCCTCTTTGCATCTTTGTATAAAAAATTTGAAAAATATCCCCTCCCTTATGTTTTACTGAATTGGTATCGCTGACAGGTGGTACGTCTTATTGATTGAAGCTTATACGTTTACTTTTTTTTACTTAGATAACTTCGAAGACCACACTGCCTTTCCATGACGAAAGTGTAACAGTTCAAAATAGGGATGAAACCTTTTTATTTTATATCTGTTCACTGTCAATAAAAAGGTTTCATCCCTATTTTGAACTGTTTTACTTTCTTTTTTTACTGTTAAATGTTGCTGATTAGGTAAAAAAAAAGGAATGTCAATACAATTAAATCGAGAATAATTAAATAAAAATATTGTCAATATTGATTGTAGTGTCTTTCATTCACTTAGTAACACGTTTGTATTCAGGGGCGTAATTTCGTCAAAATCCTGGGGGGGGGGATTTTCCCAAGTCAAGTGAAAATGACCAAGAAAATGACCCTAAGATTTATAAAAACGATGGAATTCTTAATTTATAATATGCATGCAATCATCAATGAATCACATTTCAATTTTTTCTCATTTTCATCTGTTATTGAATTACTCTTCATCAATTGCTTAGCCTAGGGAGGGGGCTTGGGACTAATTACCAAAATGTGAACAAAACAACAAAAATGTACATCAAATTAGTAATCTAAAAAGGTACCTTTTTATGTTGTAGCATGTCTCCTCCTCCTGAAGAGCTGCTGCTCTAGTTCTTTACCGTACCTTTGATTGAGGATAAAGGTTTAGTTAAGAGCCCATGCCAATTTCCCCCCGCAAATTTCATATAAGCTACAATGACGTGTTACCAAGGCCGTATTCAGGGGGAGGGTTTGCCCCCCCTTCCGAAATGTTTGTCTGATTCTTAAAAATGTAACAAAAATGAATATAAACACATCTTTGATCTTTTTAGAAGTTTTTGTAAATCCCACCCCCAAAAAAATTCTGGATACAACCCTGGGCATTACACTTCTTTTAATTCAGGATCCATCAGGGATTATTTAGGGAATGTAGATAGTATTTTTAATCAGTAGCCCAAATTAAATATCCCCCAGGTAGCTTAGTCAGCATTGTAACTGTAAACACTGTATTTAGTCAGGATTGTTTCATAATCACTCTACTTATTAGGTGCCTTTTCAGTCTGTAATTGACTTGTGAAGGTGCGTTACCATTTGCCCTTTTTCGGATGTAATACCAAATTAATCAGCTAATTGAAGATGTCGTTCTCTTATTTTGTATTAAAAAAAAAAATCGCATTTTGATTGGTTGATTCATTTTCCTTTGTGCCCATAAATCTGTGCAGTAAGTTATTGCACTCTCTGTTCTGTAATATCTGAAAAACTCTTTCGTTAGTGAAGTTTCCCGACTCCACATAATGACTCCACATAAATGTGGAGTAATTTTGCTCGAGTCTTCCTTTCTGGAGTCGCTAAAAACATTTGGCAGCTTGTACCAACGGGAGTCAGTAACTGTTAAATTTTGTATGAGACTTTGAAATCCGTTCACTACTACACTTCATGATGGAATACTTTTTGGTTCCCAGAGCCATCTTAGTATTACAAACTGAATAGACTTGAAAAAGGATCACGGTTCTCGCAACCATCCTCGCAAATTCTTCAACAATCTTTGGTTTCTCAGCTGTAGCAGTAGCTTCACCGTATGGATGGACCGAATGGCAAATACAGTTCAAAAGTATCAAGTTTTTTTAATATTTAGATATGATGTTATAATTTATTCTGCATATTCTTAAATTATGCTTCGATTATGATATCTTAAGGAGGATTATGTTTGGATACTTTTAGTTCGAATTTATGCTACGTTCAGCATTCAGAATAGGGTGGAGACTTCTGCCATTCTTGACAAGTAAACGAGGTTTAGGTTTTTAAATGAATTCTTTGTTAAGATTAATTCTTTAATCTTTTATATGAAATGTTTCTTAAGCAAATTATACCAGCCGTAAACCGAATAGGTGTTGAATTTCGACATGCAAAATTGATCAGTCGATGTCCAGAATTGATGTCCTAAGGTGTCGAAAGATAAATTCCTATATTTTTTTTAATTATAAAAAAAGGGTTTTCTAAAAAATAAAATCTATCAGACGTAAAACGAATAGATGTTGAAGCGCTGATGTCAAAATGAAATGATATCAAACCTTAATAAAATTTTGTAGGAGTTTTTTTTTTATTTAAGAAGTATGAAAATTCGAATCAACGAACAATAAGTCAGTAAAAGGCAAATATAAGAAATGATAGAAAAAATCGTAAAAACTGGGACATTTTGGGACGGTAGCTTGGACCCAAAGGCGTGCATCCTATTATGGATGTTTCGGTCTTCGTTTACTTCATTTTAAATGAAGAAATATTGAAAAATAAACGCAAGTCCTAGATACATGATTGACATAGCCGGAACGGATCCACTCTCTTTGGGGTAGTTGGGGGGGGGGGGGCGGGTTAATTCTGAAAAAATAGAAAAAATGAGGTATTTTTAACTTACGAACGGGTGATCGGATCTCAATGAAATTTCATATTTAGAAGAATATCGTGTCTCAAAGCTCTTATTTTAAATCCCAACCGGATCTGGTGACATTGGGGGGATTTTGGGGTGGGGGGACCTAAAATAATGGAAAACGCTTAGATCGGAGGGATCGGGATGAAACTTGGTGGGAAAAATAAGCAGAAGTCTTAGATACATGATTTACATAATTGGAAGGGATCCACTCTATTGGGGGGGGGGTTAATTCTGAAAAATAAGAAAAAATTACGTATTTTTAACTTATGAAGGGGTGATCGGATCTCCATGAAACTTCAAATTTAGAAGGACCTCGTAACTCAAATCTCTTATTTTAAATCACAACCGGATCAAGCGTAATTGGGGCGGGGGGCAGTTGGGGGGGACTGGAAATCTTAGAAAATACTTAAAGCGGTGAGGTCAGGATGAAACTGGATGGGAAGAATAAAAACCTGTCTAAGATACGTGACTGACATAACCGGACCGGATCTGCCTTCTTTGGTGGAGTTGGGGGGGGGGGGGTAATTTTGAAATTTGAGGTATTTGTAACTTACGAAAGGGTGACCAGATGTTAATGAAATTTGGTATTTAGAAGGATCTTGTGCTTTAAAGCTCTAATTTTAAATTCCGACCAGATCCTGTGACATTGGGGGGAGTTGGAGGGGGAACCTGGAATTCTTGGAAAACGTGAAAATTGGCATATTTTTATCTTACGAATAGGTGATCGGATCTTAATGAAATTTGATATTTAAACGGAATTCATGTCTAGAGCTCTTATTTCAAATCCCGACCAGATCTTTTGACATTGGGGGGAGTTGGGGGGGAATCTTGGAAAACACTTGGAGTGGAGGAATCGGGATTAAGCTTGGTGGATAGAATAAGCAAATGTCCTTGATACGTGATTGACAGAATCGTACTGGATGCGGTCTCTTTGGGGGAGTTGGGGGGAGGGGTTCAGTGATTTGGCGAGTTTGGTGCTTCTGGACGTGCTAGGACGATGAAAATTGGTAGGCGTGTCAGGGAGCTGCACAATTTGACTTGATAAAGTCGTTTCCCAGATTCAACCATCTGGGGGGCTAAAGGGATAGGAAAAATTAGAAAAAGTTAGGTATTTATAACTTCAAGGCGGGAGTCGGTAGAACTGCTGCGTTTACCGACCAAATTCGAGATTTCTGTTGATTCCGTGGTCTTTATTTAACCGTGGCGTCAGGTTGGACTTTTTACGATTTTGCCTAATCGGAACTGTGACTGCAAACAGTACTGCAGCTTTGAAAAGGTTGGAAGAGGAGTGTGTGCATTTGTGTTGGCGTCAGACGTCTTGGTGCTGCAATGATTTGTTAGTGGAAGACTATTTGTATAATATATAGACGACACTCAAAAAGTTTGATCTGATCTGTATGTGCAAAACCGGTTTGTCTGTCTGTATGCGAAAGTAAAACAGTTCAAAATAGGGATAATACCTTTTTATTGACAGTGAATAGATATAAAATTATTTTTATACTGCTGATGATGAACACTGTATATGTGTTCGAAATATCCAGTTAAATAATTTCATATCTATTCACTGTCAATAAAAAGGTATCATCCCTATTTTCGAACTGTTTTACTTTCGTCATGGAAAGGCAGTGCGGTCTTCGAAGTTATCTCTGTCTGTATTCGTAGACTATTAGCTTAGGCATAATGACATAAACTACTATAGAGGTATATTTTAAATAAATATTTAATATATAGAGTTTGGTATCGCGTTCTGGGCGGATGCTTTCCACAATTCTTTGTTGTAGTTTCTATAATTTTGTTACTAAAGTATTATATTTTAATCAGATTTTGGTATATTTCATTATGGTTAACCTAACTTCACTTCTTGAGTGTGGTCGATGGGATCTCTATTTCCGACTACCTTCCTAGAAGGGTCGGGGATACTGATTTGCATTCACCATAGATGTGGGGATGCGAGCAAATGTCGTGCAGACATAATGAAAACTTAGGGGCCAAAACGGATCTTTGCCTTGCTCATTGGAATCTGTTCGTATTTTATAATGAATTTCTTTCTTCAACTACAAAGCTTGATATTTGGTACATATAACTATTTGGTATCAGAGCTGATTAAGGGAGGGGGGGGGGGGGCTGGGGAAACGGGGCATCTTCCCTGAGCACTGTTGCTGGCAGGTGCCCCCTTTGATCGAATTTTTTATTTTGATTCGTTTTTTTGCTTATGTTTGAGTCAGGAGAGGCGCTGTCATTAATTATTAATTTTTCCCCGGCACAACCAACCCAAGGAACGACTCTGTGTGGTATATAAAACTATTGTATAAAAAACTTTAACATTTGGTATATTTGGTAAAAAAAATTTAAAACTTAAATATTACATAAAAATATGAAACTTTAATATTGGGTATAGGTATAACGGAAACGTTAAAGCGGTTTTTAGCAGTGGTATACGTGTAACGGAGAAGATTCTCGGAAAGAAAATACTTGCTTTTGTCACCCTGTTTGCCAGTTTTCAACAGCTACGCTTTAAAAAAAATCGCTAACTATAGTCGGTCATATAAGAGGAAGCATAAGCCTGCTTTAATGGGTGAATTTCGTCTATGGCTGAAAACGAAATTCGCCTCAATTTTTCTGTCAGATGTGCGTTCAAAACAGTCCAGCGCTTTTCTATTGTCTTGACAAGTTTACTCCCACAAGAGGAAAATTTATTGCAGAGACAAGTTAAAGCAAGATAAAAACTGAGGTTGGGGGAAAAATGTCATAAGAATTAGAGACGAATGTCCAGAAACTACTAGCGGATGTAGGGGGATGGGGGAATCCCTGGCCCCCAAGATTTTTCTGGCACCCTCTTATTTGTTTTTTCCTCATTTTTTACTCTTTTTTTTTTAGAATGAATGTCAATTTGGTCAATTATTGGCACCTTTGTCACATTGGCCCCAAGAATTTTGCTCATTGGCACTCTTGTCACATTGGGTCTCCCCCAAGATTTTACTCCAGATTCGCCCCTGCCATAAACCTCGTAGGGAGCAACACTTTAGGACATTCAACATGCTATTGGCTAACTATGCTAGACTAAGGAATATATTTGTATTAAATATCAAATCGATTTTCTGAATGCCCACATTCCGTAGGACAACGGACTCCAGTAGGAGTTTTAAAATTGGACAACGGTTTTAGAAGCCTTGTCACATTGGGTCTCCCCCAAGATTTTGCTCCAGATCCGCCCCTGCCATAAACCTCGTAGGGAACAACACTTTAGGACATACAACATGCTATTGGCTAACTATGCTAGACTAAGGAATATATTTGTATTAAATATCAAATCGATTTTCTGAATGCCCACATTCCGTAGGACAATGAGCTCCAGTAAGAGTTTTAAAATTGGACAATGGTTTTAGAATAAAACACGCCGGCCCCCAGGATACCAATGTACACGTTCTACACGAAAACAGAAATTGTTTCATATTTACTTTTGGCTAGCCCCCATTTAATGCAGAAACGAGACAGGATGTAATAAAAAACAGATGTTGGTTTCAATTGCTAAGTGCTTAGAAACATTAATCAAACAAACGAGGCGTAACACAGATCAGGGATTTCTAACTGCAACAGTTCTTCTAGCAGAGTTGGGGATACTGATTTGTATCCACCATCGATGTGAGTATGAAAGCAAGGGTTTCTACAGCAACACAAAACTTTAAACTTTTTCGCATGCTGATCAATGGTCTGCGTTGCGAAGGTGCCTATGTCAGGATTCTATGCCTCTGGCCGTGATTGATCGTTCTTATAACCATGAGAAAAGACCGTGGAAATATACCAATATGAAACTTTACTTGAAAAATGTATTTGCCATTACCTTGTTTTTATTGACCAGCACAAATAAGCACGAGGTTATACCGGGTGAAGGGGTCTAATACCCCGTTTTGACTGAAAATCAGAAAATTAGATAAACATACAAACTTTTTTTGTTACTTGTGTTCTGTTTTTAAGTCCCATAAGAAAGGCATGTTCCATAATCGGCCCCCATCCCCTCAAATGACTTCATTGCACTCCCACCCACCCAAAAAAATACATTACGGTCCTGAGTGAATATTTTTTACAGATTTAAATTTAAGTGATGACCAATAAATTAAAGATGCAGGGCACGATCCAGAACCGTTTAAGAGGGGAGGGTTTGACTAATTTAAACTACCAACGTCGCCATAGCTGCAGTGCTGGGGTCAAGATTGATTAAGTCGATCGCATTAATCATTTGCTAGTTCACATAAATTTTTTCGGGGACGGACAAGTTTAATTATGCCTCGGGCGTCATCAAACCTAGAGACTACCCTGGCTGGTAGCAAGCCTCAATGATTAAAAAAAAAAGTACAAGACCCAATCTTCTTCTTAGAAGAAATTTAAGCATATAAGCAAGCTAAACTTAGGGTCAAACCACCTGTTTGTTTTGAATAGCCCTATTCCATCACACAGAAAACCTCAAACTTAAGAAATAATGTAAAACAAGAGCTAAGAGCTCATATGGCACTTGTGACGAGGTCGGAAGAGCCGAGAGCTCATATGGTACGAGGTCGGAAGAGCCAAGAGCTCATTTGGACGAGGTCGGAAGAGCCAAGAGCTCATTTGGCACTTGTGAGAAGGTCAGAACCTAAAGTTAAACTTTATAGCACAAGATCCTTCTAAATATCAAATTTCATTAAGATCTGGTCACCCTTTCGTAAGTTACAAATACCTCAATTTTCAAAATTACCTCCCCCCTCCCAATTCCACCAAAGAGAGCAGATCCGGTCCAGTTATGTCAGTCACGTATCTTAGACAGGTTTCTATTCTTCCCATCCAGTTTCATCCTGATCTCACCGCTTTAAGTATTTTCTAAGATTTCCGGTCCCCCCAACTGCCCCCCCCCCCAATTACGTTTGATCCGGTTGAGATTTAAAATAAGATATCAGAGTTACGAGGTCCTTCTAAATATGAAGTTTCATGAAGATCCGATCACTCCTTCGTAAGTTAAAAATACGTTATTTTTCTTATTTTTCAGAATTACCCCCCCCCCCCCCGCAATTGAGCGGATCCGTTCCAATTATGTAAATTACGTATGCAAGACTTTTGCTTATTTTTCCAACCAAGTTTCATCCCAATCCTTCCAATCTAAGGGTTTCCCATCATTTTAGGTCTCCCCACCCCAAACTTCCCCCAATGTCACCAGATCCGGTCAGGATTTAAAATAAGAGCTTTGAGCCACGATATCCTTCTAAAAATCAAATTTCATGGAGATCCAATCACCCATTCGTAAGTTAAAAATACCTCATTTTTTCTAATTTTTCAGAATTAACCCCCCACCCCCAACTACCCAAAAGAGAGCGGATCCGTTCCGTTTATGTCAATCATCTATCTAGGACTTGTGTTTATTTTTCCCACCATGTTTCATCCCGATCCCTCCACTCTAAGTGTTTTCCAAGTTTTAGGTTTCCCCCTCCCAACTCCCCGCCCCCATCACCAGATCCGGTCGGGATTTAAAATAAGAGCTCTAAGACACGATATCCTTCTAAACATCAAATTTCATTGAGATCCGATCACCCGTTCGTAAGTTTGACCTGATTTTGTCAATGACATTAAGACAAAACAAAGCTTAGCTCCATGGGTGCCAAACTCCTTTAGGGTGGTGCCAGGGAAAGGAGCTAATCATATAATGCTACTTTGGGGTAGCTGGGAGACAGATCAAAAGATCGAAGGCATTTATGGAATTCTTAAATACAGTGGCGCAGCTAGATGGGCGCACGCTGTTTGGGCCACACAAAACGAACACTGTAAAATAATGTGGCAAAAAGTGTTTTTATGGCACTTGGTATTAACCAAGTGACATATAGCAGTCGCCAATTCTGTCGGTCTGTCTGTCGGTCTGTCTGTCGGTCTGTCTGTCGGTCCCGGTTTTGCTACTTTAGGCACTTCCAGGTAAGCTAGGACGATGAAATTTGGCAAGCGTATCAGGGACCGGACCAGATTAAATTAGAAATAGTCGTTTTCCCGATTTGACCATCTGGGGGGGGGAGTGGGGGCCCGGTTAATTCGCAAAAAATAGAAAAAATGAAGTATTTTTAACTTATCAGCGGGTATTTGGATCTTAATGAAATTTGATGTTTGGAATGATATTGTGTCTTAGAGCTCTTATTTTTAATCCCGACCGGATCTGACGACATTGGGGGGAGTTGGAGGGGGAAAACCTAAAGTCCCGGTTTTGCTACTTTAGGCACTTCCAGGTAAGCTAGGACGATGAAATTTGGCAAGCGTATCAGGGACCGGACCAGATTAAATTAGAAATAGTCGTTTTCCCGATTTGACCATCTGGGGGGGGGGGGAGAAGGGGCCGGTTAATTCGGAAAAATAGAAAAAATGAAGTATTTTTAACTTATGAGCGGGTGATTGGATCTTAATGAAATTTGATGTTTGGAATGATATTGTGTCTCAGAGCTCTTATTTTAAATCCCGACTGGGTCTGATGACATTGGGGGGAGTTGGAGGGGGGAAACCTAAAATCTTGGAAAACACTTAGAGTAGAGGGATCGGGATGAAACTTGATGGGAAAAATAAGCGCAAGTCCCAGATACATGATTGACATAATCGGAACTTATTTGCTCTCTTTGGGGTAGTTGGGAGGGGGGGAGTAAGTCTTAAAAATTAGAAAAATGAGGTATTTTCAACTTACGAACGGGTGATCGGATCTCAATGAAATTTGATGTTTAGAAGGATATCGTGTCTTAGAGCTCTTATTTTAAATCCCGACCGGATCTGGTGATGGGGGCGGGGAGTTGGGAGGGGGAAACCTAAAACTTGGAAAACACTTAGAGTAGAGGGATCGGGATGAAACATGGTGGGAAAAATAAACACAAGTCCTTGATAGATGATTGACATAAACGGAACGGATCCGCTCTCTTTTGGGTAGTTGGGGGTGGGGGGTTAATTCTGAAAAATTAGAAAAAATGAGGTATTTTTAACTTACGAATGGGTGATTGGATCTCCATGAAATTTGATTTTTAGAAGGATATCGTGGCTCAAAGCTCTTATTTTAAATCCTGACCGGATCTGGTGACATTGGGGGAAGTTTGGGGTGGGGAGACCTAAAATGATGGGAAACCCTTAGATTGGAAGGATTGGGATGAAACTTGGTTGGAAAAATAAGCAAAAGTCTTGCATACGTAATTTACATAATTGGAACGGATCCGCTCAATTG